>NW_027513109.1:0-271868 GCF_048772815.1 Callospermophilus lateralis | reverse complement strand
CAATACATACATAACACATGTGTGGCCTTAATACACATATTTTACCCTGCACTCTAATCTCACACCCTTCCCTAAATAAAAAATTAAATTAAATTAAAAAATCAATATTTTGTGAATATCAAAAAGTATTCACCAAAATACTCCATTCAAACACTCTTCTTAATAATTATTCACAAGTCCCACCATGACATAATAACCCATATACACTGTCAGTACCCAATCCTCCTAACTTGTATTCCCATATAAATATAACTTCTATATTATCTCAGTGGAAACACACACTACCCATCTACTGTTTGAGAATGAATACTCAGCCATCACACTTCCTAAATACATTCACAGTCCTAGATTATACAAGTCTGGGAACACACGTGTCCATCTGAATCTACAAATCCACAGTACTCCCAAAGACCCAAAGTACATGCAGTCAGTCTCTCACTATTAAAGGGCACAGAACTCACTATTAATATACAAAACTGCTCATTCTTTCTGATATACTCAGTTAACAGCACACAACACTGTGGAGCTCTGAAAATCCTCAATAGCATAAACTTCCTATCTTCCAGCTGCCTGAGTGTAAACCCAGAGTTCCTCATGCCCAAATTAAAACAAATGCACAGCAAAACCCAAACAATTCCAATCAAAAACCTTACTTACAAACTCTCACACATATTCCAGTCGCCTCCATGAAACACTTAAAATAGACATGAAGTAGGACTGAAGAGGCTGGATACCACAGGAATTTTCAGAAAGCAGGTTTATTGGCTGTTGCCAACCAGTCCAGAGTGTGGCTCATGCCTGAAACATTCTAGGGACAGATAATTTCAAAATATTTTGAATTTATGTCCCATGGGGGAAAAGGGCTTGAAGATTCACTTGACAAGTGTTTTTCATTCCATTCTCTAGGCCAGACAGAGGTTTCACACGTATTTACCAAAAAAAAAAAAAAAAAAAAAAAAAAAAAAAAAAAAATTGGCATTTACAAGAAATAGGAAGCTACCAACCACAGTAATCTTTGCATACTTGCTGCTGATCTGACAAGAGAAGAAGCTTAATTATGGCAAGGGTCTTTTGGTTGAGAGTATCTGGTGTGCTTCAGATACACATATCTTCAGACCACACATCAATCAGTATCACCCAAAAAGCAATCACACAAACACTCCCTAAGTAACTGAATGGAGCAAACAAATTACTTATTAACATGACAACAATTTGTATTCTCAAAAGAAAACATTTACAATCACCTCTATGTTGCAAACATGCACATACACAGAATGCCTCAGAATATGAAGTTCAACAACAAATCTCAGATGTACAGACACTGCTAACTCCTCCTACATACTCATAAAAGACACCCCTCCATTCCCAAGAATAACATGATCATCTCAAAGCCCTAAACAAGAAAATACACAGCAGTCCACTTGAGACATTATCAACAGAATCTATACACATCTATGTGCCACATATACATAATTCCAAACACTCCAACATACCCCATGATTCCATTCTCTCCAAATCTCTGAACACCAAAGATTATGTCCCTAAATTCTGACCTAGACATCATGAACATACACATACATTCTAAAATCTGAAAATGCACAGATCCAACACATAATAGTAAGACAACATCCTAACTCCTCTCAAATGCATTCACATTAGTCCACAATGCAAACAACACCTACAGATGCACCACTAAAGCCCTAAACACATGTCCTGCCAGAAAGGTACTCAGCCAACAATAACCAAAGAAATCACTCAGAAAATATTTACACACGACAACCAAACAGTCCCACAGAGGAGAAATTATTGTGTCTTGTTTCATATGCTTTCCATACTTATACACATGAAACACATGAAAGCACAAAGTCCTGGTGCTAGAGGGACAAGTTCTTGTGTTCTCTCTCTCTCTGTCTCTCTCTCTCTCTCTCTCTCTCTCTCTCTCTCTCTGTCACACACACACACACACACACACACACACACACACAAACAAACACGCACACACATATACAGAACATTACATACATAATCTGAACACTGAAACACCCAGTTCAAGGATTTATCTTGTGGGCTCTGCACACAGAGGTAGAGGGGTGAAGATGCAGATTTCAGGCACATACCTTGCTGTTGAAAATGTAAGAAAATATAAAAGTGCAATGGAGAGAGCACATTCTCTCCTATAAAACTGAAAGGTACTTGCCAGCCACTCAATAACTCCTCAATATAGAGAAAACTCTTCAAATAATAAGAGAGTACTCTCAGATAATGCTTCTGGAGATGAAGGTACTCTGGGACATTTAAGGGGTTTCTAAAAGAGAGAATCACCCCAAATAGATTCTTTTGAGTATCTACCATCAGCCCAGATGGATGTCTTCTAGCTAGAGAGCAAGACAATTGTGCAATGTGTGTTCCAATGCCAGGGCTAGGCTTGTTCACCTGGGCTTCCCCCTAAGCCACATCAGCTCCAATTTCTGAATGGGGTCTGCAGTGTTCTCACACAAGAGACCTTTGGCATCATTACATGCCCAAATTCTATCCTGAAGATATTACTGGCATGTTTGTTGGTCAAAAAATTAGTGAGTAAATTGTCAGCTTTTCTGTGTTACCTTCAGACAGAAGAGGTGAATCTGGTTAGAGGAAGGTCTGGGGCCTCTTATATTTTGGACAGCAGCTCTCCTAATCACTTTCCAAACCAGTGATAATATACCTGAGATCACCACATTCAAAGGTGCAGAGATTTATTTTGGCTCATGGTTTCAGAGATTAGAGTCCATGGTCACTTGGCCCTCTTACCTCTGGACCTGTAGCAAAGCAGAACATCTGGCCAAGAGTGTATGGCATAGGAAAACTGACCACCTCATGGCTGCTGGGAGGCAGAGAGAGACAGAGACAGAAGTGCATTAGGGTCCCAGTACCCCATCAGTGGCACATCCTCAATGAGGTAATTTTCATCAAATGGGCCCCAGTTTCCACAAGCTTCCAACACCTCCCAATAATGACTTCAGCTTGGAACCATATATTTAAGAGTGAGCTTTTGAGGAACACCAAATGTTAATGCTAGAACATCTACCCCTTGTCCCCAAAAGCTCATGTCTGTCTCACAGCAATAAATAATTAGAAATAAATAAATAAACAAGCATTTGGACTCCAAGAGTCCACAAATATCAACAGTGCATTCTCAATAGTTTTTGCCCAAAGTCTCTTCTGAGACTCAAGGGAACACAGTGACGCTGAACCCTGAAATGAACGTTTTTTTTTTCTGCCATTCTCTTCTTTTTAATTCATGAGTATAGCTTTCTTTTCTCCCCACACACACACCTTCAGAATTGCAAGCATATAAAAAATCACATTATCTTAGATTCACAGGTCTGGGATGTGTCAGGGTCCACTGGACCCAGATATAACCCACAGAATCCCACCTTTTTTAAATAACAGTTTTTTAAGAGAGAGAGAGAGAGAGAGAGAGAGAGAGAGAGAGAGAGAGAGAGAGAATTTTCTAATATTTATTTATTAGTGTTGGGCAGACACAACATCTTTATTTTTATGTGGTGCTGAGGATCAAACCTAGCACTGCACACATGCCAGGCGAGTGCGCTACCACTTGAGCCACATCCCCAGCTCCTTAGTGACATTTATTTTTAGTTGTCTATCAATATTTATTGATTTATATATGGTTCTAAGAATTGACCCCTGTGCCTCACACATGCCAGGCAAGCTCTCTACCACTGAGCCATGACTCCAGACCCCTCTGAAGGACAGTCTGTCAACACTAGTAACCTGTGCTTGTGTCCACCTGCCCAAGACTGCGAGAACAATTCCACATTACACGCTGTATACACTTTCACTCAGCAGTACTAAGCAAGATGAAACCAGGAGCTAGCCATTCATCTCTGAAATGCTGAATTGTTGCCAATGAAGCCTTTTCCTCTCCCACCTCTCTGCCTCTTCAGTTACTGACTTACATGAGTGGAAGCAAAGCAGCAGAATCAAACCTTTTGTAGCTGCATTGGCTGCGATCCTCATTAATAATCAAAAAAAAGTTAACACATTTCAAAGATACATCTACGCAGGGGAAACACAACTAACCCCAAAGGGAAGAAGAGGACAGCAGTAAGGAGAAGACTGAAAAAGCACAGCAGGGCACACGTTAAGTCTAATGCTCCATTAAGTCTAGTGCTCCAGGTGTGAAACTAGGGCACCTGATGGTGTAATATGGGTGCCCTAGAGCTTGAGCATCCTTACCCCTCCAGCTTGGTCTGATGTGGGACCACTCCCTAGAGCTTCTGTGCTCACTGACTTTCACTTACCTGAGCAGGGGTTCATAGGCCTGCCACTGCTAACTTCCACCACAACACTGGCTCCACTCTCATAGTTTGATAAATCACTGTTTTTGGGGTTACTGGGTTGCACTCTGAATGTGATATGCACATCCTGTTCACGAGCGTTTCCTCTGAAGTATGAATGCAAACCTTCACAACCCCTCAACTCTTCACTCTGTAAGCCTGATAACCAGCATCACATGGACAATAACAAGGTCAGCTGAGAATGAGGACAGTAGCCAGACCCACCTAGACCATGGCCTCTGTTAGCCCATATGATGTTAGTTACACAGCAAAATGAATCTGGACATAGGATTCTGAGGCTGCCTTTTGCACGCAGGGCACCCTGATAATCTCTCCACAAGTCATTGAGCCTGCTAAGGGTGGTGTCCTTCCCATTCCTGAGACGCCGAAAGGTGGCTTCTGTGTAATGGAACTAATCTCTTTACCAACCACACCATCTTTGGCCCCAACATTACAAAGTTTTCATTTCTGGAAAACCTGCAAGTATTTTAAATCTTTCTACCCTGGCTTTTGCTCCTGATCCCCATGGTATATCAGGCTGAAAGCAGAAAAATATACCCAGGCCATATCTCAAATGCTGTACTGCCTTTAATATTCCCTGCTGGATAAATTAGTCTGTGTTTTAGTTGCCTTTTACATCACTGTGACCAAAAAAATCTAACAACAACAATTAGAGCAGGACAAGTTTATGTAGCTCATAGTTTCAGGTCTCACCCCACTGACCACCAACTGCATAGCTCTGGGGCCATGTTGAGGCAGAACATAGTGGGGGAAGTGTAGGGAGTGGGAAAGCAGCTCAGCATATGGCAATGAAGAAGCAGAGAGAGAACTCTGCTCACCAGGGACAAACTATGAACCCTGGATCCGTTTCCTCCACTTGATCCTCCTCTTTGTCCTCAGCCTGGGAGGGCTTATCTATCTGCCTGTGGTTGACTAGGAAGGCGAGAACAGGCCCATGGTGTGGCTTAACCTTTGTATTAGACCGCCTTGGGCCAGCATGGGTTGACTCTGTGCCTAAGGCTAATGAGCGGAGCTCAGAGTCAAGGCATCTTAATTCTTTTAAAAGTTGGATCTGTTCCCCTCTATGTTGGAGAGACTTGCGCAAGGGAGCCAGGTTAGGCAAGGTAAGTGGAGAAAAAATATCTGATGGGGCAGTTGGCCCCTGAAGGGCCAGAGCACAAAAGGCAGGAGGGATATAGGAGGGAGGTGGATGGGTAAGTCCTATAGGCTGTGGCAGGGTCCTGAGGGTGGCGGGTCTTCTGAATGGTAGCGAGCTGCTTCCTTCTCCAAGGTAGCCTCTTCCCCAGGTGTCAATGTGTCTCTGGGATTTAAAACTGGATAAATGCGGTTGGTAGCTGTTGGAGCCTTATTCATTAGGGTGGGATTTTGAGTGCATCCAGGAAGGTTCCCAGGGTCCTGGGGAAACTGAGAAGGATCTATGTCTATACTAACTGAAGGGCATGCCTAGGGGGGACGAGAGGGATGAGAGGTCTTTTGCATAGCCTCTTCCCCAATCCTGACAAGTTTTAAGGTACCATTGTCAAAGGGTGAATTTTTAAAAATTTCATTTTGTTCCAGTAAGAAAAGGTGGGAACAGGCACCTTTTCTTGGCCAAAGGATTCATAATAATCTTTTAAACAGTCTCCTACTCTAAGCCATCTTTTACCATCAATGGTCCCTTCAAGGGGAAACCACTGACACAATTCTCCTATGTATGAATAGAATAATTTTAAGTCCTTTTTCTTAACACGTGCCACTCGTGTCTTGAGGGCCTCCTTGAGGCCTGACAAAAACAAATCATGTGACGAAACTGCTTGTCCCATGGTGGGTCATTCACTGTGCATCGTCCCAACTCTCCTCCTGGATCTGTTTCTCCGTCGTGTCTTCCAAGGCGATCGCGAGCTCCGCTTGGCCAAGTCTCCCCGGAGGACGGCGTTCCTTCTCAGTCAAAGGCTCGAGCCCCAATTTTTGGGCGCCAAATTTTCTGACCCGCAGGACACATCAACGTGGGCGGTGAACCTAGGTGGGGAGGAATGAAGGGACAAGAGACATGAAGGATGACAGCAAGACAGGAGTTCTGATCAAGCTGCAAACTTTTATTTTTCACACAGGGGTATTTATATGCTGAGGATGGGGAAGCTCTCTAAACAGCAATTGCTGGATGTGGGTGGTAAAACTGCCAGCTGCAAGATTTCTGATGATCCTGATAACCACAGGATGTTCCAGGGAGATAGGTAGCTGCAGGATGTCTCCCTGGCAGGATGTCTCCCAGGAGGCTGTTTCTTGTAAATGTCATTCTATTCTTTGAAGGAGAATTTCCCTCTAGTCCCTGACACCATACCTCCCACAAAAAAGAAAATGCATTAACAGAAAAGAGTTCACACTGATCCTTCCTGAATTCCCCACCCCACTCCACCCACAACATCCAAAAATGGCCTTAATAGTCATTGCAGCCACATTGATGCAGCACCTCCTATGTGCTAGGGACTGCTCTGCATAAATAAACCCCAGGAGACACACCAGTGTCTCCATTTAAGAAAGAAACTGGGGCAAAGAGAGATTTATTAACTTACCAATGATCACACAGCTCAAAAGAGGCCCATAGGGGTTTTAAACCCGGGCCATTTGGTTTTACTCCAGACCCCTCAGACCAAAGATGCAGTAAGTGGGAGGAGAACATCAGACATATGATCCACCTATGGCAGGAGGAGACTTGGGTGAGTGGAGCCTTCTGTGACACAGACAGTGTCCCCTCTCGGGGGATGCCTCACCTGGTCCTGAGAGGCCCACTCAGCCTGGGGGAGAAGAGAGCCCCCTGCAAGCCTTTTGGTTTAAGAGAATGTTCACTTACCTGAGCTGCAATGTCTCCACTGCTCTGAGGAGTTGGGGCCACGTCCTGTCAGAGATCCTTAAAGGTGACCTCATTTTAAGGAAACAAGCCTGTGGCCAATTGTCCGAGATTGATTAAGTCAGGGGCCAGCACAGGCAGCCAGCAGAGGGGACACCATTGAAGAGATGAGCCGGAACAGGGTCCAGGGGCCTGGAGCACGGCCTGGGCACGGCCCAGTGGCTCCCAGCTGACATCCTCCCTGTCCGGGAGATCCTGGAAACTGCCTTCATGGTGATTTTCAGGTGCATGCATGGGAGGCCCTACTTGCTCCAGCTTCAGGGTAGGACAGGGAAGATTTCAGGCCTCATCAGATTATGGGCATGAGCAGGATGGTGGCCAGCAGGGGAAGACATCAAGGGCCTCCATCTCACAGCAGTTTATGCATTGTTTGTTGAGCCACTACCATGCATCATATGGATGTAGCTGGAAAGTGGATTTTTAGCATGTGTAAAGGACCTGAGGCAGCAGTGGGCTTGGTACATTTGAGGCTGTGTGGGGAGTTGAGGATGGCCTGAGCCAGGATGTGCCTGGGGATAGCTGAACCAGATGAGGCAGTTTGGGAACTGATTGACTTCTTTCCCTTGTGCTCCACCTGTCGAAAAAGCAAGGCACAGAGATGAAGATCTTTCACATGACAGATGAAGAGTCTGAAGGTCAGAGTGGTAAAGGCATTTTCAGGTCCCGAAGGTTACACATGGCGGAGTTGGAATTCTCACCCAGATCTGCCTCTAGAGCAGTTTATGTGTCCCTTCTAGCATGACTTTCTGACAAGTCCAGATGCACCCAAACTCAACCTCCTGTATCTGGTTTGAAGAGTCTCAGGTACATGAGTCATATAAGGCCTTGATAAGTCCTTCTGCAAAGGAAGTTTCTAATATTTCTTTAACCCAGCACTTGCAACGTTCATTTGAACATAAGATTCTTATAAATGTGACTAGAATGAAGACATTTCAGAAGTGACCTTGGGATACACTGGTCTTGGTAACCCACAGAAGTCTCAAGTGGTCTTCCTGATCTTGGCGAAGAGAATTCTGGGTATATTTTGGAGACTCAATAAGATGGTGAAGGGATGGAGAGAGATTCAAAGGACTAATGGGGGTATTTCAGAGTGGGAAGGGATCCCTAGAAGGACCCTAAGTGGGACTCTCGAGAGATTTCCTCCCTCGCTTCAGAGAACAGTACCAGGGCCCGTGAGGGTAGGATAAGAGTTGGAGACTGTACCTGAGGTGGGCCATCTTGGTCGGGAGTGAGCTCCCCACCACCAGCAGTGTGCAATTAGAAACTGTTGCATTACACTGCTGAAGGTCACTTCCTCTAGGATTCTGGGCTTCGGGGTAAAGAAAGCCACCCTACCTGGGCCATGCTCAGTCCCCCCTTCTCTCCAGAATGGGCACAAACAAGCCAGACATGGCACATTCATGACATTAGGAAAATCCTTATAAATAAAATAGTTACTATGAAAGCTGATGAGCTCTCCACAGTCCATCTCCTCTCAACAGGAATAATGCCAAGCCCGTGACTCCAGTGTCACCTCCCGCCATCGACTAGAGGAAACCCTCATTTTAAGAAGTATAACAAGAAAAGTGAGTGACAGTCTATTGACATTTTAAAAAGTGTGTGAGCAGTGGGGGCATGACTGGCTGGAGAGACGCAGAGACAGGAGGAGAGAGGAGCCACACCAGTCCCTTCCATCTCCGCTCAACCTGGAGGGCTCAGGCACCTCTGTCGCCCAAGGGCTGAAGCTCGGTGTTTTCTTCACCAAGAAGGAGGTCGAGGTGGGAAGGGGTGGGTGCGGGCCAGGGCCATGAGCCTGCTGTGCCCCAACTCCTAGGTCAGGGTCCCCCCTGGAGGGGCTCTGGTGGCTCTGGGGGACTGTCCTGGAAGGGCAGGCAGGGAATCTGGCCAATGGAGACCAGGAGTCAGGTCCCCTCAGCTTTCCAGCCAGGCTGCGGCTCAAGAACACACACGGACCTGCCTTGTGCCGGCACCACTGCCACTGCCCCCACCGACACCTGCACCTCTGGAGTGAGCGCAGCCCGGGGTGGGTTGCAGAGGCACGGGACGGATGTCCACGGAGACCATTCTAGGGAGGACATGGGGCCACCTCTACGCCCTTTCCAAGGTGAGGGGCGAAGGTGATGGGCCTGGGGACTCGCTGGGCACCGACAGAGACAATGCCCTGGGGATTCGTGGGCTCCAGGACTAAAGCCAGCCTCAGGCCTACACCATGTCGGCCTGTCACACTGCGCTCCTAGTGCAGCACGCATACACACATGCATGCGTGTGGGCCAGCGCATGCTCACTAGCGTGGATGTCACACCCCTGCACCAGCATCACTGCCCGAGCAGAAGGGATTGGCAGGGTGGGTCCACCTGCACATGCGCAGACCATGCGCACCCACCCCATGATGTATGCACCGACCCCCCACGCCCCTTCTGTCTTACTCATGAGCCCACTTACGTGCACACAGCGGGACAGACCCTCGTTCTGCCCTGCGTCCCACACTCCCAGCAGGTGCCCATCCAGCACAGGCCAAACACACGGGGCATAGCGCACCCAGGCACGGTGGCCTCCCTACCTCCCAGCACCCAACCTCGTGGTGCCCCACTCCCTGATCAGTGTTTGAACAGCTTTCCTGTGTCTCCTGAGTGCTGGGGGAGCAGGCCACGGATGGCCTCGAGGGAGAATGTCACCCTCTCCAGCCCCTCCTGCCCCCAGCCCGCCTTTGTCCACCAGGACAGCGCTCGGGGGGACCCTGATGTGCTGCCCTCTTAGCTGGCTTCCCCGCCAGGGCCCTGGGCAATGAATGAGCCTTGGGCATCCCTCCTGACCCCATTGTCCTTGCCCACGCCTTATCAGTGGGCACAGGTAGAGAGGACTGGGGCTGCCACTCGGGGAGGCCTGTTCTAGAAGCATCCACCCATCCCTCCCCTTCCTCTCCACCCGCCCAGCCCCTCACATCCGCTGGTGGCCCCACCTCTCAGCCATTGTCCAGGCTGTCCCCCGCCCCCAACTCGCCCCTTAGCAAGGACCCCTAACCTCCCTCTCCAGGAAGCCCTCTGGGTTCCCTTCCCTCTTGGACTCGAGGCGCCTGCACCTCACCCCTCCCACACCAAGATGTCCATTTCTTGCTCCCTGTACATGACCATGGGATGGGGAAGCGTGGAGTTGTGGGGAAGGTGGACAGCTTGGTTCCCATCATCCTGGCACCTCCAGAAGTGGGGGGGGAGCCCTGGCCAAGGGCAAGACCTCTGCAGTAGGAGGGTGGACGGGAGGGAGAGACCCAGGGAGTGCGGTGCCTCTATTCTCGGGCCTCCAGGAGTGAATCAGGTCCCTGGCCTTTATTCAAGAGTAAAGGATGCCACCACACACATGAGGAAGTTAGTAAATTCCCTCCCCTCCTCTCCCCACCCAGAAGGCTGCCAACTTCTAGATGGTAATGGTGTGTGGGATAGTGAAATCAGCATATCCATCAACACACTCCCTGCTCATCATGTACAGGGAAGGGCCAGTGGCTCCAGTTCCACATCATCATCCTCTGGAGGCTCCCTGGGCACCGACTCCCAAATACCCAGAGGGAGGGACATCCCCCCAGTCCCCTCCTAGCCGCCACCCGGCAGCCCCCAGGAGCTCTGAGGGACCATCATGAAGGGGACTCCTTACTACACAGACTGCCTTTGATTTGGGGGACAGTGAGTGGGACCTGTTGGTTGAACTTGGTGTGACAATGGTGGGCATCCTGGGTCCACCCCCATAGCCGGAGGCCTGCTTAGGAGCCTCCCCAGTGTTCCTCCCACTTGTCAAGTGAGCATGTCCAGACATGGGGAAGTAGGATGTGCTCCTAAAAGCATGTCTGAGGAGGTGAGGCTAAATTGCAGGGCCCTCTGCTCATAGGAAGGGACAGACAGCACATGGCTTAAGAACTGGGGATTAGACTCAGGGGCACTCAATCATTGAGCCACATTCCTAGCTCTTCTTATATTTTATTTAGAGATAGGGTCTGGCTAAGTTGCTTAGCATCTTGCTAAGTTGCTGAGGCTGGCTTTGAACTTGCAATCGTGCTGCCTTAGCCTCCAAAGCTGCTGGGATTATAGGCCTGAAAGACATAGCCTTTTTGTTGGGAAAACCTGGGTTCTATTCCCTGCCCTGCCACTTGCTACCTTGGAGATCCTGGACATGTGGCTTGGCTCTTCTGAGTCTCACTCTACCTATCTGCAAAATGGGGGTGATATCTGTAGCCCCTCTTTCAAGACTCTGTAAAGATTCACATGGATTTTATGTGGTGACTATATCCCACATAGCATGCACTGGACTAATGCAGGCCTTTTCATAAAAGTATTTCTGATTCAAAAAAACACATTCCTGGTAATCCCAGTGAATCAGGAGGCTGAGGTAGGAGGATCAAAAGATTCAGGTGAGCTTGGGCAACTTAGTGAGATCCTCAAAATAAAAAATAAAAATAAAAAAGTAAAAAGGGCCAGGGTTATAAGGCTCAGTGATAAAGACACCTGTGGGTTTGATCCCCAATTCCACAAAATAAAAAAAAATGATTTCATGAAATTCCAGGCATATTGTAGAGATGCATTAAATATTCTTTAGATTGATGCTTGGCTTTCAGCAAGAGTCAAGTTGCAGCTGCCTTTAGTCTGAGTATTTTGTAGGTGCTCCATGGTAGACTAAGGTTTACCTTGTTTCCTGGGCCCTGGCAGCCTGGACACCCTTTGCCTCTTCACTGGAGGGCCAACAGGGGTTTGACCCTGTGGATGGGGTAAAGGGAGCAGGTTCTGTCCAGGGTGAGGTCCCTGGGAAGCTTCTAGCACGGTGTGTTAATGCAGGCTGGGAGGTCAGGAGCCCCGTGTCAGCCAATGAGACCTGAAAGCTTAGTCCCAGCCTAGAAGAAGGTTAAGGGCAATGTGCCAACATGAGGCTGACCTGAGCTTAGTTCAGATGTTGCCATTTACTGGCTGCGTGGCTACAGGCTTCTCTCTGGTCTGTGAAATCAGGCTCATGTTGTCTTCTGTGCTCATCAACCAGGTTGGGGTTGAGGATGCAATGATATAGAAAGAATGCATAGATACAATGGAGTGTGGGACACAAGTGTCCTGGGAAATCAAATGAGAACTTTGAACATCTTTTACAGAAGTCAGCAGAGTAAAGAGGAAACCTTAAACAGGGGCTCAAATCTTGGTTCTGTAACTTTGGGGCTGTGTGACCTTAGGTAAGTTACAGAACATCTCTGAATCTGGTTCCTCATGTGAATGCGTACTCTATTATCATGAAGGCATAATACTCTTTCCCACGATATTGCCCACCTGGCACTCGCTGTGCTCCAGGAGAAAACATCTCTGGCCAGAGCCTGCCACCACAGAACATGGTCTGTCCTTCTCTGACCCCAATCCACAATGCCACTTGAAGCAGATGGAATGAGAGGGACAAGCTAGGGAAGAGCTGTGGAAGCTTGGTTGGATGCCAGGGAACAGTGACCGTAAAGTGAGGTCCTGCCTGCCCTCCTGGTGGTCGTGCTCCGGCAGAGGGGTGCATGTTGGAACATACGCTACAAAGAGCAATAAGGCACGGGAGGGGATAGGTGTGGCAGGAGGCTGTTCTGGTTTGGATGTGAGGGGTCCCCAAAAAACTTAGCTGTGAGACAATGCAAGAGGGTTCGAAGGACAAGTGATGGGGTTGTAAGAGTCTTAACCCCTCAGTGAATTAATCCCCTGATAGTGATTGACTGAGTGGTGACTGAAGTGGTGGGGTGTGGCTGGAGAGGAGGGTCATGGAACAATTATTTGAGATATATATTTGTATTTGGCAAGTGGAGCCTCCCTCTGCTTCCTGATCATCATGTGAGCCCCTTCCCTCTACCACACTCTTCCGCCATGAGGTTCAGCTCACCTCAAACGTTGAGGAATGGAGCCTGCTGTCTGTGCATTGAGACCTCTAAAACCCTGAGCCCCCAAGGCAACTTTTCCCTCTCTACAATTGTTCTGGTTGGGTCCTTCCATAGTGCAGCAAAAAAGCTGACTAAAACAGAGACTATTTTCAATCAGGTGGCAAGGAAATCTTCCCATTTGGTGGCACAGGATACAGAGGAACAGACTGACCCAAGGTCAGCCAGCAAGGTTCTGAAATATTCCAGAGGTCTGGCCCTCCTCTCTGCACCACGCTGTGTCCAGGGTCCACTCACACTTTCTGCATGGCCTTGTCCTACTCGTGCCCACACCTCTGCAGGGACAGCCCAGCTAGCTAGCCCTTTCTTCTCTCAGGCAGCCGAAGCTGCTGGGAGGATCTGAACTCCAGCCAGCCACGGCGCTCTCGGGTCCGTCCCTGCCCAGTCGTGGGGAGAAGGCTCAGGACCCTCTCCTCAGGGGGGGCATGTTGGGGGCCAGGAACTTACAAAGGCAAATAATGTCTGGGTAAACATTGGCTGCTGATAGCTCCAGCTGTGGGGGCCAATGATGTCCCCTTGGTCCAGATGTTGGCCTCACCCACCTCCCTCCTGTGGCAGTACATTTGAGGAGAACATTGTAGGCCAGCGGAGAGCAACACAGAATGCGGGGTGGGGAGGGGGCTGGCAGGGCCACCCAGCACAATCCATGCACAGCTAGCCAGCATAGTCCTCCGCCTCCAGGGTTGTCCGGACAGCAGGGGTCACTCCTGGGCTGAGAGTGTACCAGGGAAGATGGGGCCACAGCCTCCCCTGTCCAATGTCCCAGATTTCCTGGCTGGGAATGAAAACTGAATCCAGAGGTGGAACCAATGCCAGGACCCTATGCTCTCCCAGGATAGAGTGAGCTCCTTGTCCCTGGAGGTATGTCAACAGGGTCTGCACCTTCAGAGCTGGCGAGAAGCAGGCTACTCAGGGCATTGGAGAGGGTTGGGACAAGAGCCTTCTCTTGGATTCTTGCCAATTGCCCCACCCCTGATCCTGAAGCCCACAGGGTGCCCAGTCCACCCTCTCCTCCAGCACCAGGAGAGTCTAGAACTTGCTTCTTCAAATCTCCCTTCCCTGAGTGGGTCAATGTCTTGATGGGACCCTCCCCTGCCCCAGGTGCACACCGACACTTCTCCTAATGCATCCTGGCTGGCCCACTGGGAGCCACAGACGACATGTCACATGAGGGGACATAAGGGGGCTCTCACATTTCCCACGCCTGGACTCCTGGGCCCCCAGCATTCATGATGGCTGATTTCAACATGAAAGGGCCCCTTGAGAAGGAGAGTCCCCCTCCCTTTCCCCCTCACCTCTGCTAAGCCCCACTCTGCAGCTAAACACTGTCTGAGCCTCCCTCCCTCTGGAGCACCCTCTCACTCACCTGCCAAGCCTTCCCCAGACTGCTGCAGCCTCACCTCGCAGCCTTTTCCAGCCAGGATGAGAATCCCAAGGTGGGGTGGGGGGCTCAGGGCTCCATACTGCAGAGGAGAAAGGGGGGTCAGTCTGTCCTAAAGGTATAAGCCATTTGGCCAACCATAGGCCAGAATGACTGAATAAATCTTTGTGGATGCTTTAATGCTCTGAGGACAGGAGGTCTCCCAATCTCAAATCCAAAGACAGCCAGAGCAGTGAAATTTACTATGAGGCCTTCCAGGCATCTGCCCTAAATTTTCGAAGTGGCATTTTTTTAAACCTTTTATTTTGACCTAATTTTAGATTTACAGAAAAGTTGCCAAAAATAGAACAGATAGCTTCAGTACACCCCTCACCTAGCCTTCTCTAATATTCACATCTTACATAACCCTAGTAAATGATCAAGCCTGAGAACTTATCCTTAGTTCAGTACAATCACCTGAACTTCACATCTTATTGGATGCTGGGTACAGTGGTGCATGTCTGTAATCCCAGCAGTTCAGAAGGCTGAGACAGGAGGATAGGGAATTCGAGGCCTGCCTCAGCAAATTAACAAGGCCCTAAGCAATTTAATGAGACCCAGTCTCAAAATTTAAAAAAAATGAAAATAAAAAAGGGCTGGGGATGTAGCTCAATGGTAAAGCAGTCCTGAGTTAGATCCCCAGTACCTAAAACAAAACAAAACAGCTCTTATTTGAATTTCCCATTTTTCTACTAAGATCTTTTCCTGCTTCCATCACCCCATTCTGGACACCACACTGCATTTAGTTGTTATTTTTCTTTTGTGTCCCTGATCAATTGGTTGCCGCAGTCCGGCTGCAGCAAAATAACCAGGGGGTGACAAACAACTTGTGCAGATTGATACAGCAGGAGTCGGAGCCATTTATTGTACGACAGGAGGGGTATATATACATTCCACACAGCTTATCTTAATTAACATAAACTAGATTCAGCAGTCAATGAATCACAGTTAATGGCTTGCTGGCACCACCTCACAAACCACTCCCTCTGGCAAAATGCCAGGCGCCATCCTGACTTGTTTACAGACCTTAACATTGGTGACATTCCCTCAGTCTATACTCATCTTTCATGATCTTGACAGCACTGAGGAACAAGTGTTTTGTAGAACTGTGGGTTACCTTGTGTTTTCTCAGGATCAGAGGGAGGCTCTGCAGTTTTGGATATACCACAGAAATGGTGCTGGCTCCTTCTCAGCTCACCATATCAAGAGGCTCATGTCTCCAACATGTTTGATTACTGGTGGTGATGACCTTGATCACTTAGTTAAGTTGATGTCTAAAGGGTCTATCCACTATAAAGTTACTATATTTTTCTTTGGAATTAATACATATCTTGGGGAAAATACTTTGATATATATGTGCAACTATTCATAACTTTGTATTTAATTTACACATATATCTTTTTAATTTCTTTGTTTAGTTGTAGATAATTGTTATATCTTTATTTATTTTATGTGGTGCTGAGGATTGCACACAGTGCCTTACACATGCAAGGAAAGTGCTTATCACTGAGTCACCACTCCAGTCTGACACAAGTATATCTTTATCATACAATATAGTAATTTGACACATATATTGATAATAATGGTGTAATTATTATTTTGCCTCCTAAAATACTTATCATTTCTCATTTTGTTTGTCACATTTACTTTCTTCTAGTAATTTTGAATCATATCATATATTGTTGTATATATAGAATAGAACACAAGAACTAGTTAATCCTACCAGTGTTTGTGCCCATTTCAAAATTTGCCTACAACTAAAGATTCCAAATGTTCGGCACGTTTTTTTAAATATTCATAAAATGTCAAATTATTTAAACATACTGAAAATGATGCCTGTAATCCCAGAAGCTTGGGAGGCTGAGGCAGGAGGATAATAATTCAAATCCAGCCTCAGCCACTCAGAAATGTCCTAAGAAAATTAGGAAGATTCTGTCTCAATATAAAAAAGATAAAAGGGCTAGGGATGTGGCTCAGTGATTAAGTGCCCCTGGGTTTCATTACAGGTGCAAAGAAAATAAATAAATAGAATAAATAAAATAAGTAAACTGCTTATCCACAGAACAACATGGAAGAATCAAAACACTCTTTTAAACAAAAATGTAGACATCAAAGTGTATATCATGAGAGACTGGGATTTTGCCTCAGAGGTAGAGTGAGCAACTAGCACATGTGAGGCACTGGGTTAAAACCTCAGTGTCACATATAAATTAAATAAAGATATTGTGTCCACCTACATCTAGAAAATAAACATTTAGAAAATAAATACTTTTAAAAGTGTATATCATGATTTTTTTCAGTTAAAATATTTCATTAGTGATTAAATTAATACTTTGATCAAAATCAAAATGCATATGGTCAATGCAGTTGAAAATTGTATTAGGTTTTTTTTTTTCATTAGTGAATATGACTCTCATGGTGAGGGTGTTGAATCCTGCAGAAGAGGAACAGTTACTGGTTTGGTTTGGTCTCAAATAAATTATGCGATGATCCCCTGGATTATGTTGTAGCTAGTGGATCCATGGTTACTTTGAAGAATCCTGTGGTGAATAGATGCCTTGGAGGACCTAAAATTCTCTGTTGAGAGTGAATTTAGGATACAATATTACAAGCTTAGTAAGTTTAAACTGAATTTATTTTCTCCCAATAATCTGAGGCAACAACTCAGTTGTTACAACCTCCATAGAAGATGTAGGTAGGCCTACCTAATATCAATTTATTGGTATTTTTTTCTCACTCAGCATAGCTCCATCAGTTGACTTGTAGGTATGATGTGAAAAGCAGCATGAAGAAAAGTAAAACCTTCTGCATAGATTAAAAGAAAAAAAAAGGGACTCATGGACAAGCTGAATCCTGCTTAAAATAGTATGAAGGAACTGTCATTCGTAGAAAATGGCAGGATACAGAAAGTTCTTTTCATTATCTCCACCCTAATAAATGCTTAAAAAAAAGAAAAGATCACCCTGTCATTTCTAATGGAAGAAAATCCTTCTCTGGTACAAAGACTAAGTGAGTAAATATCCAAATATCGAAGATGTGGTGATGGAAATGCAAACATACTGACATTCATTAGAGGTCAGGAGAGTCACATTACAAGGATTTTTTTTGATCCTTCAAAAAAAGACAAATGCTATGTACTGATGTTTATGTGTGCTCTTTCTCGTCCAGCAAGGGGTTTCACGGAAAATTGTAGAAGAGACTGTGTCTGTGAAGTCACTAATCAAGACCTCTGGACATCAAGCAGGAAACAGGTCCCATTTTATTGTGAAGTTACCATGTATATATACTCAGGCAGTAGCTTAGCAGATTACAGGCAGCCACCAATGCAATTTCTGCAGTGACCAATCAAGGAGTGAGCAATGGAGCAAGAGCAGGGAATTCAACACATAGCCTCATGCCCAGGGCTGTGCCAAAGGGGTAAGTATTTTGCTCTTCACACAACCTAGCATGGGGTAGTGTGTTGCCACTCAGGCACTCTTAATGTATGCCATGAAGGCAGTATTCCATGAACTTGACTCTAAGACATCATTGTGGCCTCGCCTCTCTAAGGTTTTTTGAGGTTCAAGGTTGTGCCATACTTCTGATCTCTTTCAGATGAGATCAATGTGGTCAGGTGATGCAGGGGTGCATCCACCTCATTACAGGAGTTTTGCTACCTTTACATGGGGACACAGCACCACGTCTGCTTATAAATAATTGATTCTTGAAGTCTCCTTGGACTTGCATTCTTTAACAGAGATCATTAAGTTATCACTTTCTGGCAGTAAAATCTCATCTATCAGCAATAAGATAAATATGGTGTACTAAAGATTAAACACTTTCATTCAAAATTAAATTTAATCAAACAATGTTAAAGATAGCATTTTGTAATTATTAGTTTTATTAGATGTATTATTTGGTAATTTATGGTATATATTCCCCCCTTGTGACAGAAGAGCTAGTTCAATGACCTTTTGGACATTCTTTGCCTCAAGAGATTCCAAGTTGGGTGCAGCTCTGACTTGAGAGCATGTCAGCACTAGGAAATCTCCTGTCTGTTCTTGAAGTCTGTGAAGGGTCTTTGCCACAGCTTCAGTAGAATTTTATGTTATAATCGAGCAAAAAAGTGCTCACATTCTGTACTGTTCCCAAGTAGGTTGTTCTTTACTTCATCAAAAAATATTTCTGAAAATATTCTTTTAAAAAACTGTTTATCATTGAGGGGTTTATTGGCAGAAGCCATATGGAGATGTGATAATTTTTAAAAAGTCAATGTCTTTTTTAGAGAAAAATCCCCACATAAATGTAGAGGGCTTTATGTTATTGTTATTGTTGTTGTTGGTGGTGGTTTGTGTCTTATTTCAGCAGCATCCCCAGCTTATAACTAAGTGGGCTTGAGTCATGTTCTACTAGGACCTTTTATGAAAACACCCCAATGTCCTAGATGTTGGAGTCTGCTGGAGCAGTGGTTTTCTAAGTGTGGTACCAATGCCAGCAGCTTCATACTCATAGGATGGCTATGAATTCCCATGCACAAGAATTATCTGGAGTGGCGCGGGTAGTGGTTTCCTGATTGGCTAGTTTCCTCATTAGCCTAGAAGGTAAGAGGGATTTCGACAAAGGACACCATAAGAGTCACTGGCCTTTACCAGAATGGGAGGGGGCCTTCCAGGGAGGTGCTTGAAATCCTGTGATTGGAAGAGGCCAGGTAAAACCTGGTGGATGCTCTAAAACAGTATTCATTAATGTAGCACCTGATAGCTGTATCCACACCACTCTATTTTATTTATTTATTCTTTTTTAACAAAAAATTTATATTGGAACACAGTTAGCAAGGTATTTGTTGAAAGGTACTAGATTTGAACTCTCAATAGGTCATATTATCCATAATATTTGCTCCTGGTGATTTATAGAACATCATCATTCAATAACTTTCGCGATTATGGAAATGTTCCATGTCTATCCTGCCTAATTCAGTAGCTTCAAGCACATGATATTTTGGCATATAGATCCTGTGACAAAAAAGCTGAGTTTGTCAATTTGATGGATTACATGGACAATGGCCACAAGATTGGGGAGCACCATTCTAGGACACCAAGGCAGAAAATGGAAGCATTTTCTCTAAAAACTGGAAAAAGACAGGGATGCCCGTTTCCACCACTTCTATTTAACATAATTCTTGAAACACTGGCCAGACCAATTAGACAAATAAAATTAATTAAAGGCATATGGATAAGTAAGGAAGAACTCAAATTAGCACTATTTGCTGACAATTAATTAAAGGCATATGGATAAGTAAGGAAGAACTCAAATTAGCACTATTTGCTGACCAAAACAACAATAACCCAATCAATATATGAGCCAAATAACTGAACAGACAATTCTCAAAAGATGATATGCAATCAATTGACACACATATAAAAAATTGCTCAACATGTCTAGCAATTTGATAAATGCAAATCAAAACTACTCTGATTTCATCTTACTCCAGTCATTTAAGAAAAAAAACAACAATAATTGTTGGTGAGGGTGTGGTAAAAGGCACACTCATACAATGCTGGTGGGACTTCAAATTGGTGCAGCCAATCTGGAAAGCAGTATGGAGATTCCTTGAAAAAACTGGAATGGAACCATTTGACAGAGCAATCCCACTCCTTGTTCTTACACAAAAGACTTAAAAACAGCATACTACAGGGACACTGTCACATCAATACTTATAGCAGCACATTTCACAATAGCTAAACTGTGTAGCCATAATAGATGCCCTTCAGTAGATAAATGGAAAAAGATGTAGTATATGTACACAATGGAATATTACTCGCCATTAAAGGGGAAAAAATTATGGCTTTTGCAGAAAAAATTGATGGAGCTGAAGAATATAATGCTAAGTAAAATTTACAAATCACCCTAAAACAAACACCAAATGATTTCTCAGTAAGGATGCTAATTCATAGCATTATGTGTTAGGGAACAGAATGGAAAGATTACATTAACTTCAGATAAGGAAAAGGATAAAAGGGGAGAGAAGGGAAGGAAGGGGGCATGGAGGTAAAAAGGACAGTGGAATGTAATTGTTATCAATACCCTAAGTACATGTATGAAGCCACACAAGATATAAATCTACTATGTGTAGAACCAGAGATATGAAAAATTGTGTTCAATACATGTAATAAATGAAGGAAGTTGAGTTGATATTCTACTTTTGCTAAAATTTAGAAGATGCAGAACATGAAGTGGATAATGATAGGTGCTTAGTCCATGTTAACTGGGTGACAGATGAGGTAATGGGTTTGTTTTGCTTTAGAGTTCAGCTTATTGCAATAAGAATGTATGCATGCTGAGAGGCTGGCACAGTATCATTCTGAGAATATGTGTTTTGCTAGTTTGGAAAAAAGGGGAAAAAGAGGTTATATAGAGCATAAGGCAAGCATAAATACATGTAACATGAATTGTAATGCATTATGTTATCATATTTAAAAAATAATTTAAGAAATGAATACATAAAAAAATAATAACATAAATATTAGGTCATTAAGTGGTGTCATAAATTAAGCAATCCCCAACATCTTATTCATACATAAAGGTATACTGAAAAATTTAATAATTCATTTTAAAAGAAAATTAAAACACTACCTTCAAAGATAATAACATTTGACAGAAGTAGATTTTGGTGGTTGACCTTTTGTTTTGCATTGATAATATGACTGACTTTGAACATTCAAGTGTTGTATAGTGATAGCACTGAGCCTTTACAGGTACTTTCTGTTTGTTAAGAAGTTATTGATAGTGAGTGGGGGATAGGTAGAAACTATGGTGTTTGCAGTGAACTGGCCTTGATGGATGGCACCCCTACTATCTCAGGGCAGACTGTAATTAAAGAATGATGGAAGATTCATAAAGGGAGGTGTGATTAGTGTAGGAAAATGCACTGGCATTTATACCATAGAAGGCGTAGTATTGGTTTGCAGGTGGAGTCAAGAGAGAGCCAGTTAACTAAGGGCAATATGGAAAAGTACAGGTACCGAGGCTAGCAATTTTTAGGTGGCTTGGTCTTCTACAGAAAAACCTCCCCTCCACACAGGAACATAGGCCAATTCCCTTTGCCTAGTTCCCTACACAGAGGTCTGGTTTGTTTCCTGCTCTGAGAAACCTAACACATATACTTGCCTTGTGCTATATATAGCCTCTTTTTTTTCCATTTCTGCAAACTAGCAAAGCACATATTCTCAGAGTGATACTAAGCCAGTCTCTCAGCACCCACATATACTTATTTCAATAAGTTGAACTCTATAGCAAACTCTACCCATTACCTCATCTGCCACCTAGTCAACATGGACCCAAGCACCTCTCATTATCCCCTTTATTTTCTGCATCTTCTAAATTATAACAAAGTGGGAAATCAACTCAACTTCACAATGGCAAACAGAAATTTGATGGTTCTCCTATAGCACATCCCTGAAAACACAGGGTGTAGAGACTCTTTTCATTCTTCCTCCTGTCAAATCCAAAGAGCATTGTATTATCTCTATACCCTCATCCCCTCCAAATAAAACCAAGGCCTACAAATCTCAAGACATAGAGGATGCTAAATAGGCTTTCTGTCAAAAATAATAAGGAAATGAATAAATTAGAAAAACCAGTATGACATGCTACCAGTTTACTGCTCACCACAACTGCTTTCAAGAGAAAACATTCTAAGGTTTTGAAGTAATGGTGAAGATGGTGTTTGTAGCTCTGCAGAGAGCAAAGGTCCATAACTGAGAAGCTCAGTGTGGCCATTGGTTTCTCATAAACACAAGGTTTGGAGTGTCCAATTTATTTTAACAGAGTTTTTGTCTTTTATTTTTATTTTTTTTTTTAGTTAAATCTAATGTGGATTGCTTTGCAACGTAAGAAAATGTTAAAGGGTAACTCTGACATTTGTAATGAGTAGTTGTCAACGAAGTGAAAGTTTGCTTTAATAGCTAAAATGTTCTAATAGCTTCATTTAGGTACACTTAGAATTATGCACACACATTTATCCTACGTATGAGTATGTTTTGATATAAGTATACCCTATGGATCAATTTCCACATTCTCAGGAATATTTCTTCTTCTGCTGTTTTTGTACCTTAAACTCATATCATCAAGAATTTAAATAAATCAAACTACTCAATACCGTTTTTGGTTTCTAACTTATTTCATTTAGTGTAATTATTTTGATACTTACCCATGTTCTGAGTGTTTCATTAGTGTCGTTAAGTCCTCACTTGTTAGAATTCAATATTTTTTATCCAAATGCTTCAAATGAGAATATTCAAAGAGATTTAGATATAATAACTTTATTTTAAGAGTCAGAGAGACAGAAATATCTTGTGGATGGCATTGTAATTTTCAAAAATTTATAATTTTCCGATAGTTTTTATACATGGTGTGAAGGTAATTTCATAAAATAATTTAATGCACCTGTGTTTTGACTGTGACCACGTCACATAGGTCTGTTGTAGAATTTTCCACATGCAGCATCATGTCACCTCTCATACCTCTCATAATAATTCAAATTTCTGAGAATTTTTTATTTTTAGATTTGCAATGCTTATCTTTTAGAACAAGGTTTATCATTTAACTTTCATTAGCATTTGGATCATTTACAATTGATGTCTGCTCTGTAATTTACAAGTTGCTCTGCATGAAATAATGATCTAATATTTCAGTTATAAAATTATTGTGAAATATTTCAGTCTTAATTTATGTATTCATTTAAATTTTAAAGTATATGTTCAGATGTTTTACTTGAAATGCTCCAAGATGTAATTCATGAGCTCTTTACCCTGGCCTAATATATATGTTTATATCTAACCCTTGTTTGATGTTGTAAATCTTGACATGCTCTCCTGATAATGTTCTAGGTCTATATTGCAGTGACCATCACCCAGTGCCTTAATTAATTCTTCTGTGAAAAATTGGGAAATCCACCTGAAATTGCCAATTCAGTTATTTTTTTTTTTCATTTAAAGGCTTTTCTGAAAAACAACAACAACAACAACACAAAAACTAACAAACAAACAAACAAACAAAAAACTCTTGCAACCATAGTTGCTCATACTTAATATGTTAAAATGTGAATGAAATAATGTATTTTAACTTGGTAAATGTATTAAAATTTTAAAACAATAAAATTAATTATTATTATTCAACTATCAATAAAATTAATCACTATGCTCTAATAATAATATTAGAGCATATCAAATCAAAATTCCTAATAAAATTTAATAATAATAATTAATTTTATGGATTTGTTTAAAATGTGACTATTAGTTTTGAATGCTCAGTCACCTACAGTAAAACAATTATAATTTCCACAGTAAAAATTCACAAGTCACAGATATCTGAATGGTGATATCATTGTACGGTTTTGAAATGGGGATTGCCATGATATATTTATCTTTCTTTGTGACATAATCGCTGTCTCATGTCATTACATGATTAAAAGTCTAACAAAAAGAGATTTAAAAAAGTGGAGACATGTCCAGATTATTGGTTAGAAATGAAAAAACTTGGTACCTAAAATAAATGAATAAATAAATTGTCTTCAGTGAATCATTGAAATGTCTGAATTTCATGACAGTTCTTATCCTTCTGTTCAGAGAGTAGTAACCCTAATTTTTTAACAGATAAATCTTGTTCCTTACAGGACCAAATACAGCTCACCCATGACATACGATTATAAAGTGTTTCTTCCATTCAATTTGTCACTAAAATGTTATAATTTATGAAGTGGCAAAAAGAGGTATATAATATCAAGACATATATGTGTGCATATCTATGAGGCTTGCATGGAGGATATCCCTGTTAGTTTTAAATTTTTTTTGCAGTTTTTTTTTTTTATCTAGGAAAAGTTTAGTTAAGAAGCATCCAAGTGATAGCACAAGCAGCTCAATAGAAAGTGTCTAGTCTGCTGAGAAGTCTTGATCTAGTTTTGAGAGACATTTGCAAGTTTCATAACTTTAATATAAAACCTGTTTTTAGATATCTGGTTGCTTGTGTGAGGCATGTGAAAATGGAATATATGTATTAACTAAATGATTTTTAAAAATATAAATATATTTTGTTGTTTTCATTTGCATGATAGTTAGTTTACCATTTGGAGAATTTATGGATTGAACACAGGGACACTTTACCACCGGGTCACATCCCCAAAATTTTATTTATTTATTTATTTTAATTTTCAGAAAGGGTTATCACAAAGTTGGGTGGGGTTTTGCTATGTTTCTAACCCTGTTTTTTTTTTTTTTTTTTTTTTTTTTTTTTTTTTTTAATTCTCCTCTTCCCTTTGCCTCTCAAGCCGGTGGTATGACAGGCATGCTCCTGGGATTTTAGCAATTTTGGGGGGGGGGTGGGTCATAGAGATTAAACTCAGAGTCACATTCTGAGCACTATTTTGTATTCCATTTATGACAGTTTCAATGAGTTGCACAGTGTCTTGCCATTGCTGATGCTTGCTTTGAACTTGTGATCCTCCTGTTTTAGCTCCAAAGCCACTGAGATTTCAGTCATGCACCACCATGACTACCCAGTTTACCAATTTTTTAAAACAAATACTACCTTAAAATGTTTTCCAATGTAGAATTTATTATTTATATATTAATCTTGGCACAACCACCAAAAATTCATGACTCTTAAGAATAGTATATAATTACATAGTAAAAAGTTATTTTTTAAGCTAACAAAAAGTATATACACTGATTGAAATATATCCTCTACTTTTGTAAGACAAACAATCATAATTCTGACAGAACTCTCGAATTTTTTTTGTGCTGGTCTAAGTGTAAACCAAAACTCTCCTGAGAAGTCAGTGTTATTAAATATTCGTTAATAAATAAATAGTCTCATTTTCTTTTTATTTGTGTCATGGTGTTTTTTTATAGAGAATTTTATTTATTTATATGTAGTGCAAAAAATCAAACCCATTTCCTCACATATGCTACGTGAGTGATATTCCTCTAAGCCACAACCCCAGCCCCTTCATGGAACTGTTTATAAAAGACGTAAAGTTAAAATACTATTGTCTGAGTAAAGATCAGTCAGTAATTTTTAACATTTATTATTTAGTTGTAGGTGGACAAAATACATTTATTTATTTATTTATTTATTTATTTATTTATTTATTTATTTTTGTATGGAGCTGAACATTAAACTGCATTCCTCATACATGCTAGGTGAGTGCTCTTTCTCTGAGCCAAAACCCCAACTCCAAGTATAGTTAAAGTAACCTTTAGCCCTCTGATTTCTGGTATAAAGAATATAAGAAATGGCAAAATCTAAATTTTGTCATTCTATAGACAAGAAATGAGGGACTCAGAGAAATAACTGTATTATTTTGAGTTGCATATCACATTAGTGGAAGATTAAGTTCAAATACAAATAAATAATAGGACCAAAAATAAAACAGCATTCTTTCTATATATTAATTATGTTCTCTTCCATATGATTCTAGCTAGAAGATGTGACTTTAATCAGCATCTTACCCTTTTTGTACATCTGAAAAAAGTACTATCTAGTCACTATGCACACAAATAATCTTTCACATTAGTATTCAATGAAAAATTATGTTTTATAAGCACTTTTACAGAGGAGTATTCATCACCCTTCTTTGATTCATTCTCATGCTTTATAGGTATTACTGTCAAAGGTTTCCTTACCATGAGTTTGTTTAGATACTTGTGAGGCATCAATTTCATGGGTGTCTCTTACCCCTATAAAATTATGTGCCAGATTTAGCTGGAAAGTTCTCAAAAATCAATTTCTCAAAGTAAAAATGTATTTTTATTCTATTGTTTCTCTCATTATTTTTTTCTTATCTTTCTTGGAATATACTTACTTTTCTCCATAAGATAGTGCTGGTGCTACCTTAATTCACAATTTATTATTTATCCAAAGATAAATGTTAGTATGTTTTAACTTTTTTTATAGATTTTTTTTTCTTCACATTTTATACCATTTATAGATATCTGTTGAACACTTTTCAAGTTCTTCATGAGCATGAACACCAAGGAGTCAAAACGAGAAACTGTGTATTAAGGACTATCTAATTAAAGATCTTGGATCTGCCAACAATGGTGTCAAAATGTGAAAAGGAGAATATCTAAAACTGCTGAGTCCAGCAATGAACAGCATGAGAGGATAGCAGGCATGTGATGTCAAAGAAAAAAGCAGGTAAGAATCTTGTGAAACTAACAAGGTAGGAGAGGCAGAAGGATCATAATTTGAAACTCAGCCTCAGCGAAAGGGAGGCACTAAGCAACTCACTGAAAGCCTATATCTAAATAAAATGCAAATGAAGGCGGCAATGTTGCTCAGGAGTTTAGTGCCCTTGAGTTCAATACCATATAATAATAATAATAATAACAACAACAACAATAATATAATATTCAAAATAAACTAATCTCCAGTAATGGCCATTAATGTGTCAGTGGTGTCAAATTCTTGATCTTTGATAGACAAATAAAATTTCATGCATGCTTTGGTAAATCTGAGATATAACAGTCATACAAAAATTATATCAGTTCTTGTAATGTATAGTATGTGTATAAAAATGCCTCATTAAAAGACAGGCATACACTCTAAGAAATGCACTCAAAATGACTTTTCCATTGTTGCAAATATCATACTGTATACTGACATTTAGATTGTATACTACTACAATCTTAGGCTATATATTGTAGCTGTTGTTGTATATAAATTCCATCACTGACTAAAAGATCACTATGCAACACATTATTGTATGTTATAAACTTAGAGAGATCAGTGTACCAAAAAGAGAATTTTAAATTTTTTTAGTTGTTAGTGGACACAATATCATTTATTATTATTATTATTTTATTTTAAGGTGGTGCTGAGGATCAAACCCAATGCCTCTCATGTACTAGGTGAGCACCCTACTATTGAGCCATAATCCTATCCCTAAAACAGAATCTTTAAAAAAAATCTTTACAATTAGACAATGAAAAATGAAAGTTTCCACTGCTGAGGAGTAAAAAATTGCCATCCTTTCTAAATAAAGTTTTATATCTATGGGGTATCTGTGTCACACACACACACACACACACACACACACAAACACACACAAAGTGATTTTAATCTTGCTTAGTGCAACATAATAAGTCTTTCAAAGATAGTCAATATGTAATTATAAAACATTCAATAGTTACTATAAGAAAAAGTAAGTTTTATTGTGAATGTGTTGGTATTGCTCATAGTATCAACTGCTTAAGAAGTTATGACAAAACCAATCCCCCAAAAACAAATGCTGAATGTTTTCTTTAATACAAAGAGACTGATTCATAGTGGTGTAGGGAGGGACATGAGAGGGATAGACAAACTTTAGATAGGGTAGCAGGGTAGGGGAGAAGAGAGGTGGCAGAGGGTTTGCAATTATGGTGGAATCTGATGAAAACCACTCTCTAAAGTACATTTATGAAGACACAAATTGATGTGAATATATTTTGTATACAGCAAGAGACATAAAGCATGTGCCCTACATGTGTAATAAAAATTATAATGCATTCCACTGCCTCATATAAATAATAACAACAATAATAATAATAAAAGAAATTTCACAGAGATGATTAACAACTTATTGAGACTCTGATTCATATAATATTAAGACTAGAGTCTAGTTTTGAATGAAAAGGCACCCTTGATTTCAGTCATAAGAAGCACACAGCAATGGGAAACTTATTTCTTTTCAAAGTTGCACAAAACAAAATGTTAAACAAATTAATAAATTGGGCATTAAAATAATCAATAAATGAAGTTATACCATTAAATGGCACAAAGTAACAAGTAAGATAAATTGCCTGATGCATAATAAATACATTCAGGAAGAAAAAGACAAGGACATCATGAGAAGAACAGTCAAATAACTTTAATATTCTCTTTATACAGGTGATATCTAAGGGTTCAGTACTCATAAAAAATAAAATATAACCAAATACATAAAATTAAACAGTATTCATGAAGATGTGGAGTGAAAAGTTCTCATGAACTACAGATTAATTATAAGTGGCTATCTTTTTGTAAAAAAATGTGTGCCTATTGAAGGACATGACACTTCCCCACCGGTAACATTAACTTATAAATATGACTGCTCTTAAAAACCATAATAATATATAAAAGAAGAGCTGCATGGTCCATAGAGTTGAAATCTGTAAGGTGAAAGAAAATATAATGTGCACATAAGAAACGTAAAAGTAATAAAGTGTGAGTAAAGTGGTTTCTACTGTCAAGACACATTTTTTGCCACACTACATTCAGCCTAACGAACAGTAAAAAACACCACATCAGTATTATATAAAGGTAACTTTTTGATACTACTTCACACATTGCATATACATTTTAAAGGGAAATATGTAGAATTTACTGGTAAATAAAACTTGAATTAGGACATTAAAAAAACCAATTACACAGATGTGTTTAGATACTATACATCACTACAAAGAAAACAATTTTCCTTGAATGAAATCTGTAACATTTTCATCAATATTTTAGCATGTAGGACTGGGGTTATGGTAGAGTGCTTACCTAGCACATATGAGGCACTGGGTTCAATCATAAGCATCACCTAAAAGTAAATAGATAAAATAAAGTTATTATGATTACAACTAAGAAAAAAAAACATTAACAAAGAAATTTCAGCATGCTTCTCTATTAAAAGAAAGAGACTGAAAAAAAAATTACATGGAATGAAAAGTATTTATGAAATACCTCCAAAACCTATGCTTCAGAGAATCAAATGAACTATTAGTATCATTAAGAGAAACTGATGTATATAATGAATGTATAATACAATACTGAAGTCCAAGGAGTCATAGTATGAACCAAACACAAAGATGAATCCATATGCATGTAATTTCTTGTATTTTTAAGATAAATAAAATGGTCTAAGCCTATCCGTATCAAAAATAAGGCTAGAAGTAAATAGATAATACAATACAATCTAAAGTTAGATGGGTCACATTTTCCTGAGCGTTTGTTTGCAGAATATGTAAGGTACTGGGTTCAAAATCATCACGAAGAGCAGATATTAAGGAGAGATCAAGTTAGAAGTTGTTTTAGTTGCCTTTTTCAACAATGTGACTAACAAATTGACCAGAGAAATTGTAGAGGAATAAAAGTTTATTTACAGGCTTAGGTTTCAAAAGTCTTAGCCTATAGAATACTGCTCCATTTCTCAGGGCTCAAGGTGAGGCAGAACATTATGGCTAAAGGGTGTGGTAGAGGGAATCAACTGACATAGTGATAACAGTAAAGAGACAGATTCATTTTTGGGAGAATATACAAATTTAGATTCCAAAGCTCTATCCCCAATTCTCACTTTTTTCAGCCACACACTATCAATTCAGTTACCACATAGTTAATTTATTCAGGGATTAATTCACTGAGGACTTTAAAGCTATGACCCAATCATTTCTCCTCCAAACCTTCCTGCATTGTTTCACATATGAGCTTTTGGGGAACACGTCACAGCTGGACTATAACAGAAATAGAGCAAAATAGAAGGCTTTTAACCCACCCTTTCTTTACTAATATATTAATACACATTTACTCATGTTATGTGTGTTACTTTGACAAAGTCATAAATGAATTATGAGATTTACATACATTGGACAAGTGAAAGAATATCTACAATCAAATGAGTAGAAAAAGCTAGGGTACACGTGGGCATTTGAGTTGTTTACTGAAGTGCCACATATTTGAGAAATATTCCTACAAGTTTGAAGGCACCTTAAATAAGGGGAGATTGAGATAATATATAAACTGACTTTAAAATTTTCTGTAATTTTTATCTTAACTTATCCACTAGTTAAAGAAGGAGTGAAATGTAAATGTGAAAATTACAAAGTGGTTTTCTTCTATGACCAAGTAAGTCTTTTGATTTGTTTCACAACCTGAAGTCAAGGCAGAAAAATTACATCTCAAAGGTGTCAGTTTGTCCCAAAAAGAGATTTACCAGTGGTTTTACTAACTTCTCTTGTTGGAAGAATTACTTCACTCTTGAATCAATAAAGGGTACAAAAGGGGAAAATTAATCAATCTCCTGATAGACTCAGTAAGATTTGAGCACTTTCTGAGACCTGACCTACCCTTGTTTACACCAGTAATAATTCCAGGCCTACCAGTAGGTTTTCAGAATAAGTTTCTCCATGCACTGAATGTCTAACATTAGCAACTTCTGTTCAAGGGAGTATATCTTAAACTTTCAATTGCTAAAAGCAATAGAGACGAGCATGGGCAAATCTTGATGTATTTCAAGCCGTTGGATTTGCATTGTTTGTAACACTTCCAAAGACAAAAATTTTCAGCAGTAGTGTTAACAAAGTTTACAAATCGCAGATTCTTGTTTCATTTCATCACAGAAAATATTTACAGGACACTCTTCCTCTGGCTACTTGAAATCCTGGAATATAACACACTTGCATCAGTAATTTAAAGTATCAATAAAATAAAAAAATATCCTGCACTTTGTGCAGTGTTGTCAGAATGCCTATGCTTAAAATCTCAAAGACTGAGGATAGAGTTCTGGCTTAGTTGTAGAGTGCTTGCACAGCACATCAGCGGCACTATATTTAAGAATCAGTACAACATAAAAATGAATAAATAAAATAAAAGTAATTTGTCTATCTATGACTAACAAAACGTAAATAAAATATTAAGAACTAAAATATAAAAATCTGAAAGATAATAGGTACTCCAGAGCATGCAAGCAACATATAAAAAGACTCAGTTGAAAAAAATATTGGTGAGAATATCAATTGAATAAAACTATTTTTGAAAATGGTATTAAGGTTCTTCAGAAAGTTAAAATAAAAAAAGGCTTATGTTCCACTAGATGTTATTCTGGGTATGAATCTAAAAAAATACTGGAGTTATTACATCATAGAACCACTGCATGTCTATTTTCATTATAGTATTATTTACAGAACCTGGTAAAAAAAAATGAAGTACTTTTTTTAGATAAATGTTAGGTTGGTAATGGTGCCACATGTCTGTATTTTTAGTAGCTTGGGAGGGTGAGGCAGGAAGATTATGAACTTAGAGCGAGTCTTAGTAACTTCTCCAAGAGACACTAACAAAATCAGTGAGACCTTGTCTCTAAATAAAATATAAATATAGGGCTGGCGATGTAGCTCAGTGGTAGGCTAGCTCTGGATTCAACACACAATACCATAATCAAACAAACAAATAAAGAAAGAAATGAATAGGACCAACATACTGACCCCATTCTTTATTTTCTATGAAGCAATTTACTTGCATCCTTTCTGGCTTAGCTGGACAGGATATGTCACATTCCTTAACAAACTGTTATCTGCAGGAGAAATGCAGTTTCAAAATAATGTTTATAAAAGCAACCTATGTTACTCTAAACAGGAGAATTTTTTGACTGTGCTAAAGACCAGATTCTGAAAAACAGAGAAACAAGGGTAATTCTTAATAACCAAAAAATCTGCAACAATTCTGCTTATGAGTTAATTTAGAAATGGTGAGCATGAATCTAATTAACCTAAAGTTGTCAGGGCAGTGAATACTTGAGAGTTTTATGTTATTCTAACTATCAGTACAAAATCAAGAACTGTACCTGGGAAGGACCCTTTGGAATCTCTGTTTAGATCTCGAAGAAAACTGGAATGCAAGAGAGCCTGCAAGAGAGACATGTTCTCTTTTCAGACAGAAAATTCTCTCTCTTCAGAGTGTCATCGTTTTCCTCTTTCACTTCACTTCTAATAAACTAATTGGTTGCTACTCTGATCGATAAGTTTGAGAACTTTATGTCTTCATTGGAAAAAAAACTGCATTTTAAGGGGCATGGTCTTCACAGTACCTCAGTTTCCCAGATGGTCCCAGCCCTGTATAACTAAAAGATCATTGACATCTGAACGGCTCTCAGAGACTTCCTTAAGTGCCTTAACCTCATACTTTATACTGCTCTCTGGAAGAAAAAAAAAGAACGATATTCACTAGAAACTTCAACAGACTTTAGATATGATATCTCTTCACAATTTTATCAGGCAGTTATGAAACCCCCATTTAACACAATATGGGAGGTTAGAATGAGGATGCATCACACAGGAACGTAATAAAAGAAAAATTTTAAATCAGACATTTTGATAAGGTGAATGTGCCTGGGAAGACAGAGGGAGGAGACAGACATTGTTTTTATTTTTTAAATTTTCAAGTTACTTGTCTTCTTTTCTCTCATGTAAAATGCTCACAAAGAGAAAGCAAAATCTTTAAACTGCAATGAAGTTCTTTTCAAAATTTAAAAATACTGCATTCATTTGGAATGTTGAATAGAAAAAATAAAATAGTTGACAATGCAGAGAGGGAATGCTGGCATTAAATATGTGAACAGAACCGAGTGCAGTGGTGCACACTGAAATCAATCCCAGTATTTTGTCAGGCTGAAGCAGGAGGATCATGAGTTCAATTCCAGCTTCAGTGAACATCAGGTGCTAAGAAACTTAGTGAGACTCTTTCTTTAAATAAAATATAAAATAGGGATGGGGATTTGGCTCAGGGTTCAAATGTGCCGATAAGTTATACAATGACTTAATATCCAGTGATACATAACTATTCCAATACTATAGACTGGGTGCCAAGATTCAATCACAAGGTTCACAGAAGTCATATGAAGTCATATGGTGACTTATAGGTAGTGTTTGTGGTGAAGTGTTCCTGAACCCACTGTCACAGTCACACTGCGGGATGCTGGGGCAGAGCAGAACCATATGGAATCTGGAACCATAAGGAATGTTAAGTGCTTTGTTTATGATACTCATGATATAAATAAAAGGGTATACATCAATCAATAATAAAAGTATGTGTTACTTGAGATTGCAGGAAAACTCCCAGAATGAGACTAAGGGTACAATTAAGACATGCCCTGAGATGTGTTTCAATATCTCTGAGGACACAAAATAGTTTTATTTCTCAAGAAGTTTATGGGGAAAAGATTTCAAATCAAGTTTCCTGAGAAAAAATTAACAATTTACTCTAAGCCCCCAATCCTAAAGTCACACTTTTGTGACATATATTCCTCCAACTAACATACTCTCTTACTTTACACAGGAATTCATGATGAAAATAGGAAACAAGGGATGGAGATGTGGTTCAAGTGGTAGCGCGCTCACCTGGCATGCGTGTGGCCTGGGTTCGATTCACAGCACCAAATACAAATAAAGATGTTGTGTCCACTGAAAACTAAAAAATAAATTAAAAAAAGAAAATAGGAAAAAAATAGTTAATAAAAATGACAAATGGTTTGAGGTGCAGAGCCTGCCTTTTAATTAAAGATCACAAAGACATGAGGATTGGTATACTTTGAACAATGATCAAAGAAACTGTTTTAAGAAAGTGGTTAAATAGGTCATATGAACAAAGGAAATTAGTTGGAAATTAAAAACAAAATAATGTAAAATTAATATAGATATATTTTTGAGACAGTTCAGAGTAGTAGGCTTCTAAAAAAATAGGCTTTCACTGTTTTAGTGTTATTTATGGGAACTTTAGGAGTAAGAAAGCTTACAAATAATTATAAGTATATTTTAAATTTAAAGGTCAATGGAATAATTATAGGTATGATTTAAAGTTAAAAGATAATAATAGGTCAAGAGACAAGTAGTCAAGTTTTGTATTCGAGCCCCTAGAGACTGAGGTGAAAATGTAAAAGACTAATCATGATTGGCAAAGTTACACGAAAAATTCTATATAATGTGCTTAATATCTTTGATAATTAACATATGTTTGACAAGATTGTAACTCTTGAAAGTTATGTAAACCAAAGAAGTTTTGATGCTATCCATTAACTACCAAAAGGAAAAAAAAACCTGTAAAACAAACAAACAAAAAAATAATAAAGGCCCTCTAGGGGCAGCAGATCCTTCTGAAGGCTGCTCATAACTTGAAACCATCATCCTGTCTCCTTTTCTTTCATGGACGCTACTTATCCTTCAGCACCAGACACCACTTGTCTCTCAGGATCCCTTGATCTGTACTGGGGCTTGACCTTGGCAATAGTGATTTACTTTTTTTTTCATTTAAATCTAAAGTTGACTCTGTTGATGGGATGTATTAAGTTATGAAAATAATATATATATATATATATATATATATATATATATATATATATATATATATATACACAGAGAGACATAAATGCCTGTGATTTGTGCTAATATTCTCATAGTACCCCATACCAAAAGAAAAAAAAAGAAAAATCCTATGATTAGTCTCCAATCATAATTATTATTTAGTTACTTATACTCTAGGGTCTGGGATACTGACAGATCTAGAAACCTGGCCCACTCCACATCTTTTTCTTTATTAATGTTAATACTAGAAACTTTAGCATTTTACTGTGTCTCCTAATTTATAAAGGAGTGGGGATATTACTGCCTCAGGGAATTAATAATGAGATGAAATCTCAAGCTGTTTTCTCATAAGACCAGAGAACATGAATATTAAAGAAAATTTAAAGTAATTGTAATATTTCTTTTTTATAAAAATATACACATATGTATTCATGAATTGATTTATCCTTATATACATGACAAATGCACTTCTCTCAGTGCTGGATCCATGTATTTGGAGGAAACTCTGCCATGAAATAATATGGTCCTGAGCACTTAGTGCAATTCACAGCAAATTAAAAAAATAAAGCCATCACAGGAGAATATGAGACCCTGTCCCAACACTCTATCTCTGTGTCTATCCATCCATGAATGCATTCATCTGTTGTCATGGGGCTCTGTAGTGAGTACCTCTTGATCTGATCCCTATTGTTTTTTTTTCCTACTGGGAATTGAACTCAGGGGCACATGACCTCTGAGCCACATCCCCAGGCCTATTTGTATTATATTTAGAGACAGTGTCTCACTGAGTTTCTTAATGCTTTAGTATTGCTTAGGCTGGCTTTAAATTCACAATCCTCCTTCCTCAGCCTGTCAAGCTGCTGGGATTACAGTCATGCACCACAGCACATGGTTGATCCCCAGTCCTTTATCAACAAAAAAAGCAACCAAGAACCAGTCTTTGTGACTTTGTTTCTGGTCTGAATGCAATTTACTGTCACTCAAACAGTAAACCTACTAGCCTCAGTTTGGAGGAAGTGCCTGAAGCCCTTTCCAATCTCTCTCTTAGGTGAGAACAGTCCAATCAACACAGAGCCAGTGATGATGGGTGGGCTTTCACATTCTCCTGTCTTTTCTGGAGCCTGCCATTCTTTTAATCCATTTCTATGTTTTCTGTTGTAGATCTGGAGCTCCAGGCTTCTGTGCTACACAGGAGCTGAAAAAACTACAGCAGGGACACTAAGCATACTGAAAGCCAGAAAATGGCAAGTGTGTGTTCTTATTTTGAGACTGGGTAGGGAGGCTGTTTGAAGCCACTGAGACTGGCAATGTCAGGTACTGAAATTTGTGGCCAGGAACTCATCATAATTGTTTTCAGTGTCTGGTGGTGTTAGACCAGGACACAAGAAAAGACCACTTACTCCAATTAAAATCAAATTAAATCAAGCTTATTATTTCAACCAGCCGGGCTGCCTCTCCCACCCAAAACTGCAGGAACAAGACAGACCCGAAGCTTTCCTGCATCCCAGCATTATAGCCCAGAAAGTTACAAAAAGGGAGGTTACAGATAACAAAACTCTGAGGAGCATAACACTAATGGTAGTTTACATTATTGCTGACCCCAACATCAGAATTTAGGAAGGTCATTAGAGCCTCAGAGGAGGTCATTATCTGGCCAGGGAAGGCCAGGATTTGTGAGGCATCAATAAAGTTTTAGAGAGGGCTGCAATCTGGTCAGAGAGCCAGGCATGGGTGAGTTCAAGGCACAGGCAGGCATTCCAAGCAGGTTCAGAATTTGCAGTAACTTATTGTAAAGCTGAAATTATCTTTTCATGGCTTTGTGGCGAGATGGCTCCCAATTTTAAGAAAAAATCAGGTTGGGTCTATCACTCCCCCCCCCCCTTTTTATGTATTCCTTCAAATATTTGATAAGGTAGGGAAAGAGCACTGAGAGAATTTTAATTCCTCAGGTAACAGTCTCCAACATTTTTTGAACTCACCCAACACTGGTCTCCCTGATTTGATCTGACTTAATTAATTACTTATATTGATAGTCTATTTATTTTTGGCTCCATTGTTGTAAGAAAGGGGCATCACTTGTCTTGGCTTCTTCTGAGCTGAGAGGGGGTGATGTGAGGAGACACGCCATGAGGGACATGAGTTTGGTTTGAAGTCTGGTTGGGGAAGAACAGGTTGTAAAGTCATCTGGGGATGGGTGCTTCGATGAGAGAAAAAAAGACCATGAGTACTGAATAAATGTTGCAGCAACTGGAGCATGTCACTGTACAGAAATTCCCTCACAAGGCTTCAACATTTTAAAACTTAATCTTAAACATCCAACAAATAAATCTTAACACCCTTATATTAAGAGTACTGGGCTTTAATGTGTATAACTTTACAATTATTTATCTTTTTTATTAAATGGGATCTGTATTATCCTATCTGTCTTTTAGGTGATGGCTTATTATCTTAAATTAATCCATGTTGTGTTCTTAATGCAAAATTTCTGTAAAATAATAACAGGGAATCTTTAGATCACTTATAAGGAAATTACAAAATAAAATTAACTAGAGTGAAAATATTTAGTTCATTTAATAGCTACCCTGAATTTTGGCTGAGGAATACATTATATCCCCTGTTTGAGATCCTAGTAGTCTTGACAGATAAAAAAAAACTTTTGAACATAACTTTAAAGGAACTAAAATCTGGCCTACTGCTTTTGTAGTCATTCTCACATATAGTAAGATGGAACACAGAACCTTAACTCAGGTAAGGCCCGGCTCTTTATAAATCGTAAGTGTTCCAGTTCTAAAGCTGATATTTGCTTTTTAAATATCACTTTACAAAGTTTACATAAATTGTTTGAGGTCACATGAACATTAGCTAACACCATATGATATCACATTTAAAACATGAATTAAAGAAAGGCTTAAAGAAAGGTTAAAAAAGTTTTTAACCTTTACATAGTTTAGGCTCTCATTAACTTAAAAATACATGTAAATTGTTCCCCAATGTAAAAAGTAACATAAAACTTTACATATCTTGTTGATAACAAGTAAATAAATCCCCAATATATTTTTTACCATACAACTTCAGAACACTAGCTTGATATATGCTCTTTTAAAGTTTCTCCCTTACAGACTTGTATACCTGGTAGATATGAGCACATTAATAGCATCACAATTACTTTGATGTTTTTATATTAACCAAGTTTAGCTTTTAAAAAATGACAGTACGATGCTCTAAAATAACAGTTTTTATTTAACCAGTTGTTTAATTTTTATGGTTGCTTGCTTTAGAAAATAAAAAAAACTTAATAAACACAATGTAATGGGTAAACTTATGTTTTAAGAAATTTTTGTCTCTTTCACACATGACTGATTGTAAAAACAAACTCATACAGACTATAGTAAATTAATCAGATATGTAAAAAAAGTACTTTTGAATGAGTAAACCCATATGAAATTTACTTTACTTATTTTACCAAAATATTAGACAAGTGAGTTGAACAGTGCTAGCCATTTTTTGTTGTTGTTGTTGAAGAAAAAATCCTAGAACCAAGGCATATTAGACATTTTATAGACATTAATATTTTATGAGTTTTTTGAACACCTAGAAAAACATGTAAGCTTAAATTTAAAGACATTTATTTTATCTGTTTATTCAATTTAAATTGAACCATTTAAATCACATGATTTAAATCTTTGGATCCACTTTTTAAACTTTGTTTTTATGAGCGCTTCTTATATATGTTAATTTGTATATCATATATATGATATACAGACATATATATATATATATATAGACATACAACACTTAACACAAGTGTGCACACATAACAATAGTAAAGGCCTTGTAGCTTTTCACAGGTGAAATCTCCATTGCAACATTTCAAAAACTCCAAGGTTGGTCAAAGATAGAACTGATCAGAAAAACATTAACCTATGTCTGTAGGATCAAAATCATGAGCTCAAAAAAATACAGAATCTAAGAAGAAAAAAAAAGAATCCTAGAAAAAATGACTGGCCACTATTTAGTAAATACCATACAATTTACCTTTTTGGTTAAGGCCTCAGATCAGTCTCATACTGAGCTTGCAGGCTTCTTTCATTTGCATTTCAACATAAGTCCTGGCTGAGGTCTGGAAAGAAAAACTGCTATTCCGAGGAGACACCTCAGGCCTAAGGCATTTTAACCATAAGTCATAATTTTCAGGTTCGGATGTTGAAAATAATGATACAAGTTTAAGATACAATTCACAAAATTTTATATCTTTACATCTCGTTTTGTCAACAGATTCCATACTATGATTTACTATCCTTTTCCAAATTAATGCACTGGTACACAGTGACATTTTCCCAGGCTATTCAATTCAAAATTGGTGAAAAAAACTGAATGATTGAAAGTAACTTGCCAACTTGGAAGTAGAGTTAGTTTTCCATTCTAAGTATTTATGTTCTCTGGCATAAATTATCTGAAATCATAAACTAAACAATTACCTAATCCCAACTTTTAACTGCAAGATTGTGCAATGCTTCAAAAACCCATTCAGATACCAGACTGTTACAATTAAACATCATCTTTTAGACACACATTCAGCAAAGATCATTCCCAAGAAACAATTTATGATGTCAATACACTATTGCACATGTCTTAAAGGGCCAGAAACAAAGACACAGGTCAGACAGACAGAAAGGAGCTCCAGACTGTGGCTGACAAACAGAAACCTATAAAACAGAGGAGATAAGAAAAAAATCTCCTTCACCAGTGGCACTATAGATGCCCCCACAAGGGGACCAGATGTTTTCACAGAGGAGCAACCAGAAATGTAAAATCAAGGGTCTCCATGGCGACTTTACTGCATTTAGTGTCCCCTTTTTCTTTTTTATTTTTTTAAGAAGACAGAGGTGGCATAATCCTTACAGTGCAACAAAAAAAGGAGGGAATTCCCCAAAGAAACAGGGTTTCAGCAGCTTCTGGGAGTCCCTCAGTCCCTCCTTTTACTTACAGGATTAGCTCCTCTGGTTCCACTCCACCCCAGGCATGCTCCATCTCCTAACACTTCAGTAGTCAGCTCGGAAAAATTTCCAGGTGGGTGTGGTATCAACATTTGTAACTGAAAGTTTGGTTCCTGACCTTGAAACCAATTAATGGCAATTTAAAAATGAGAACAGGGTTTTGAGAAAAAGAAAAAGGGAGGTTTATTGCTTTTCTAACAAAGAAGAAACACAGGGACTCTGCCCAAAGGTTGTGACTCTCTTGATTTGGAGGGACAAGGGGTTTTAAAGGAGGTTCACTTGTTAACCTAGGAGATACTCAGTTCTTAGATCCCCAGCAGGCATTGCCCTCTGCAGTGGGTGTGCTCCAGCAGCCAGCTAGGGGTTCTCTCATCCTGCTTAACAAAGGGGGATAAAGTTCATCACAGTTCCTTAAAACACAGTCCAAAGGGGTTTCAGACTTACTTGCTTTATTACCCATTTTCACATCCAATATCCTTAAGTTTTTACCACAGAAATCACACAACAAAAGGCACAAAAACAAACAAACAAAAAACATATAGAACACAGAACAAAACACAAGAAAACAGAAACCCGGTGCCAAAACAGAAAAACAGAGGAGCAATGCATCGTCTTGCTAAAGCTCCAGGGTAGGAGCGCGTGCATGCCCGTCGGCACCTCTCTATCCTTCCAGAGGAATTCCCTACAGAACAGAAGAGAGGACAGAACAATTTCTCATTACTGTCCTGAAGAGGAGTATATGTGAGCCTTTTCAGGCCACCTCTCGGTCTTCAGAAGAGATCTCCCTTAACTGGATAATAGATGTTATAATGGCACCATTTACCTATGGAGGCCTCCTCCACCAGGTGCTTGCTAATATTTTTAGTGCGGCAGTTCACTGCAGTGCTCCAGAGACTGAGGCTCACTCCAAGGCCTTGGAACATCTCAAGGTGCGCACCCCCTAGAGTGGCTCTCCAGCCCAGAGCCCTGGAGCGAATGCTGGCTTCAGAATTTCCAGCAGTCTGGTCTTGTAATCTGGTCTGGCAGGGACATTTCGCTGGGGCCTCCAAAATGTTAGACCAGGACACAAGAAAAGACTCCTGACTCCAATTAAAATCAATTTAAAGCAAGCTTATTATTTTGACTGGCTTGGCTGCCTCTCCCTCCCAAAACCGTGGGAACAAGACAGAAACCCCAGCTTTTCTGCAGCCTAGCTTTATAGGCCAGCAAGTTACACAAAGGGGGGTTACAGATAACAGAACTCTGACAAGGATCACACTAATGGTAGTTTACATTTATTGCTGGACACAACATAAGAATTTATTAGGACCATTTGAGCCTCTGAGAGGGTCATTGTCTGGCCAGGGAAGGCCAATATTTATGAGGTGTCATTAAAGTTTTAGAGAGGGCTGCTCTCTTGTCTGAGAGCCAGGCATGGGTGGGTTCAAGGCACGGGCAGGCATTCCAAGCAGATTCAGAATTTGCAGTAATTTATAGAAAAGCCTAAATTATCTTTTCATGGATTTGTGGCAAGATGGCTCCCAATTTTAAGAAAAGATCAGGTTGGGTCTATCATTACATCCCTATTTTTTAAATAATACAGGATATCACTGAGTCACTTAAGCTATTGCCAAGTTTCTGAGGCTGGTCTTGCATTTAAGTTCCTCCTGTTTCATCCTCCCGAGCTACTGAGAGTACATATATTCACAATAATACCCTGCTTCAAAAAAATTATTATTAGTGGATTATATGGCATTTTTATTTTGAGCTCTTAAGAACCCTGGTAGGACCTGGGAATGTGGCTCAAGCTGTAGTGTGCTTGCCTGGCATGCGTGTGGTGCTGGGTTTGATCTCCAGCACCAAATACAAACAAAGATGTTGTGTCTTCTGAAAACTAAAATGAATAAATAAATATTAAAATTCTCTCTCTCTCTCTCTCTCTCTCTCTCTTTCTCTCTCTCTCTCTCTCTCTCTCTCTCTCTCTCTCTCTCTCTCTGTCTGTCTTTAAAAAAAGAACCATGTTAGTTTTTTCAAAACTATCTTTATTAACTTTATATTTTAACCAAAATTTTTATCTATACATACACACATATACTCTGGAGTCCCTACTGTCTTTCAGATATTTGTTTTGTCTGGTGTGCTTTGGTGCTCGGGCGGTGCTTTCCACTGAGTTATGTCCCCAGTCCTTCTTTTTCTTTTTGAGACAGGTGATATATCACTAATATCTCACTAAGTTGCTTATAGCCTTGCTATTTTGTTAAGGCTGTCTTTCAAATCACAATCCTCCTGACTCGCCTGTCTAGCCTCCAGCGTATTTGCCACCACACCTAGCTCCTTCAGATTATTACAATAACCTTTTCAACAACACTGCCCAGGCTACAGAAAATCTCTTTGACTGATGCATTTTATCCCTGTGGAAAGTTTACATGAAGTAGCCAATTTAGAACTATTATGTAAAGATTTATTGGAATAAACAGGAATCATTGTTTTTTAACCTCCTTTCTGAACTACTATTTGGTATCATATTCCATAAAAGCGCTGGGAAAAGAATGTAAATTCATTTGTTTGAAATCTACAGAGATTTACATAAGCTCAGTCACCTTTTGTTCTGGAGATTGGTACTTCAGGACATAGTAACATAAATAAAATATGTTAAAGTTGAGACATTCAGTACACACATCCACACACACACACATCCAAACACACACAAAAAAACTTTCTAGGAGCAATTGTTAGTTCTGGCATTATTACTAGTTTATCAGGGACATAGTAACATAAACAAAATATGTTAAATTTGAAACATTCAATACACACATACACACACCCACCAAAAAAAACCAAAAACTTTTTCTAGAAGGAATTGGTACTTCTGGTCTCATTACTAGTGTATCAGGGTTGGGGCAGGATTCAGGAAGTGCTAAAATCTCACTTCCTGAAGTGGGATTCTTCCTTACTTCACCTACAATTAAAGCTACAGTGAACTTCATCTGTCAGCAACAGTAATTGGGAAAATATGCTGGCAGATGTTGTTTTGAGATAAATTGACAGCTTTGATATTTGGGTATTTTTGTGTCTTGGTCACAGCTGATGAAACACTTGTGAAGGCGTTTATGGCTCCTAGATATCACCATTTTTTGAATCATTTCTTTCATATTTCCTTCTTTCTTTTTCTTTTCTTTTTTTTTTTTTTTTGGTAGGGGGTTGCTAGAGATTAAACCCAGGGCCTTGTGCATTCAAGGCAAGCCCTTTGAAAACTGAGCTACATCCTCAGCCCCTCTCTCACATTTCTGTTCACTAGAGCTGATGATGGTATTTGGGGATTTTGTCCCAAATGTGGTACATTTCTTAAGACTGGACTAATATATAGTGTATCTAAATCTCTCTACTCACTCATGATTTTGCCAAAGAGACACTCACAGTAGTTTTTTTCCTTAAATGTATCTATAGATGGAGGGAGAGTGTCTCATTTAATATTCTGCTTTATTTTCAACATCATTCCCTCTTAATATTTGCTTTTTATAGTGTTGCTAAGATTGGAACTGACTATCTTGCACATTCTGCACACACACTCTAACAGTGAACTTTGCCACTATGTCCCATTTCTAACTTTAGGTTGGATAGATTCATTCATTAATGTTTAATGTTAGTTTTCATATGGTTAGTTTTACATACACCTTTCTATTGCTCTTAACAATACTATTGATCTACATATGGTTTCAGATTTGATTAATATTATGATTTATTGGTCTGTATTATTGCAATATAGTTTCATAATATACATTAAGAATGTCTCAGTACAATAACTATATTATTTGGTTTTTTAAAAAGGTTTTGGGGTATTTTACATATTTATTTTTTTTCTACGATAAATTTATTTTTTTTGGTCCCTTCTTTTCTTTAATTTGGTACTTGGAATTAAACTCAGGGGAATTTTTCCACATCCCCAAGCCTATTTTGTATGACATTTAGAGACGGTGTCTCACTGAGTTGCTTAGGGCCTCACTTTTGCTGATGCTGGCTTTGAGCTCACAATACACCTGTCTTAGCCTACCAAGGTACTGGGATTACAACTGTGCACCAACAGGTCCAGCTGTCTTCTTGTATTTAGAGAAAAACATGCTAAAATTTTGATAGTAAAATATTATATATTAAATTGAGTTAAAATAGTTGTCTTTGTAATGATTAGTTTTATTTATGCACATGCTATTTTATGGGCTTTTGTAAATTTTTATTTCGTTTGTGATAAGTTCCACGTATTTTCCTTGAAATCCATTATACACGTGATGTATTTAACAGATGTAACTTCAATATAATACTTATGTGGTATTTTGTACTCTAATTAAACCAAAAATGTTTCTGGGCTCCAGAAACCATTTTTTCTCAAACTGTATTATTTTTTTTTTATTTTTCTGAATCACCTCCTCTTTCCTCCTAGGCCCCAGATTTCCACTGCATTAACAAGTAGAGGTCTAGTCTTATACTATCACATACTTGTACACTGTAATGGTACACACATACTATAATTTCCACAGGTCTAAGCAGCTTGGTGAGGAGTATTTCATGTATGTCTTTGTGTGTGTGTGTGTGTGTGTGTGTCTGTATATATATATATATATATATATTTCATGATGAAATAACAGCAATTTTTACTCCATCTTTAGTTCATGAGAATTTGTTTTGTGTCCTCATCAATACTGTGTATTCTTTTTGTTGTTGTTGTTTCTTACTGTAAATTTAAATTTGGGGCACACAGAGACTGAGTCACACATAGTTGCTTGGGGCCTTGCTAAGTTTCTGAGGCTGGCCTTAAACTCAGGATTATTTTGCCTTAGCCTCACAATCCAATGGGATTAGAGGTATGTGCCATGAGACCTGGTTCTATTTTACTATTATATTGAAATATATATTACTTCTGAAAATAATATATTCTTGATATTAAGAAAGCATAGAATACCATTTTCCCCCCAAATAAACCCCCCCTTTTTTGGAAAAGATGTCAATTTTTTTTTTGGAAAAGATGTCAGTAGTGCCAAATGTATAATTTATTAATGTCTAAATGGCAAGTCCATTATTATTATTATTTTTATTATTATTCTATGTATTAGTTACAAAACTTTATCTCTTCATATTATTATGAGTTATATACTCTTTTCTATAACTTTATAGCATACATCAGTATGTATCAAAATGACCTTTGGGGGGGGTTGGCAGGTGAGGGGAGGGATCAAAGGGTTAGAAACGATGGTGGAATATCATGTATTTTGTTATATAAAGTACATGTACAAGGAAGTGAATTCATGTAAATATATTTTGTATAAAACCAGAGAAATAAAAATATTTGCTCTATATGTGTAATAAAAAGTGTAATGCATTCTGTTGTCATATATAATTTTAAAAGTATTTAAAATTTAAAGATAAATGATGGCATATGTTCTACCTGAAAATAAATACTACTCCTTTTAAAAATTGAACTAAAGGGTCTGTTGGTCAGTTGTAAACTTTAGAAAGTACAAAATGTATCCTGAACATTTGGTAATACATAAACCTAGATTTAGCTATTTATAGTGTTTTCAGCAAAATTAAAAAAAATACTGTAGAGTTCATTTTTTGCAATGTATACTCATAATTATATGAGATGCATATTGTACATATACATATATACTACCATTATATATAATTAATAAATGATTACTACATCTCACATTAACTACATTTATTTCAAATTAATTTGTCTTTTGAAAGCACCAATATATGACACTCTTTGATATATACACTTGGTGTGTCTTCAAATTTGTCACTTTTATGTATTATGTTCTTTTCTTTATCCTACTTTTTATAAAATTTCTTTTTCCAATTATTGAGATTAATGAATTTTAAACAATTCAGTTTAACAGTGAAGTCTGTAGATTTTCATTTTTAACCTAAGACATAATACATCCCAAATAATAGGCTTATTGCTATGTAAATGACTTGAAAAACTTGCATATATAACACTCTGGCCTGACCTTACTCTGGACTATTGATATCTGGGTGGAGGGGATCTGAAAGTGATCCATGGAAAATCAGAACAGGGATGGGACAGGATGTGAAATTGGTGGATATTTAGTATATAGTAGGGAGTATTCATAAAAAAGTATTGGTGGAACAGGTACGGGTAGAGAAAAAAAGTGCTCTGAAGGAAAGAGGGAAAGAATGACCAGCTCAAGAGTTCAGATTCAAAAAGTCTAATGGTGGATCAATGGTAGTTTGAGGGTAAAGGGTAGTTTCTTTGGAGGCAGAAATAAGGTAGAAATAAAAGAAGAAGGTAACTCTGGCACGAACCCCAAGAGAAAGAGTCAAATGAACACTACCCTCTATATTCACTATATATATATCAAACTTCTATAACATTAGATTAAAGTCAGCCAGCCTCAGCAACTTAGTGAGGCTCTAAGAAAAACAGCAAAACCCTTTTTCTTTATAGAATAATTTATTAAAGGCTGAGAGTGTTTCTCTGTGAAAAAGCACATCTGATTTCAATTTGTCATATGAGAGAGACAGAGAGAGAGAGAGAGAGAGAGAGAGAGAGAGAGAGAGAGAGAGATCTTGCAAAAATTAAAAAAAAAAACGTAATCAGTGACACTCTTAGTGTCAAGGATGTAAATAATTTAAAAGTAATAAAGAGCTAGTTGGAAATCTCACCTAGGTTATTAACTACTGCTTAGGAAGTTAGTCTACTCTCCAAAATATAAAAGTGAGAGAGGAATTCTTTATTAAACTGTATATAAGAAAATAGAGGACTTTTTACACAGTTCTTAGTTGACAAAGACTGCGTCAATTTTAGTGGGTGATTAGGGTTCTGCCAAGATGATAAATCCTTGAGTAATTTGGAATAATGTGATTTTATCTACTCTTCATAAATGAAGATTGACGTGTAATATAAATCAGGCTTGGCAAAGAAAAAACATTTCAATGAAAATTAAATGTATGAATAAAAACATAAAACAATATTTAACAAAACTTCAACATTCAGAATATTTATGCAATTATGTAATCACGAGTAATGTAAAAACAATGACAACTAAAGAATAAGTGAATTAATAAAAAAACAAATAAATAATGTAATGAATGAATTAATCACATGTAATGTGATTGAAATTGTCAAAGTCAGCTTGTAGCCATGAAAAAATTGTACAGGTACATAGAAATGGTGTTTTACTACTTACTGAGACATACCCTATGAACTATAAATTCCACTCCTAGGTGGGAAGAGTTGAACAAAGAACCATTCACCTAGCTCTCTCACTTGGGAACTGTGCAAAAAATTACCTTTTTCTTTCTCTCAAATTTTATTGCTGCTTCCAAGAACACTACCCTCTATATTCACACTGTCATTGTAGACTTGGAACCTGTGAACCCCTCTACTGTTCAAGATTTTCTTCTTTTTTTTCATTGCTCTTTTTCTCCCTACCCCATATCATCCACCAATACTTATTTTGTATTGCAAAATCTACATACTCACGAATCACCAGTCTTATATCTTACTATATACATTTCCTACCTTGTGCATGACCACTTTGAGATCCCCTCCATCAAAACATCAATAGTCCAAAGTGATCAGAATGGGGGTAAAATTTGAAGAATATTAAAGGTCAGTTATACAACAAGAAAGCTATAAAAAGTGGGCTTCATTTAAAGGTGAAAATAAAAAGAAAATCTTTAGACTTCACTAGTTAAAATAAAGGATCAAAAATTTATGAGTCTCAATAATTTGAATTATACTTGTGAGTCACTTTTTTGGAGGAAGGAATATAAGGACATTGCTAATGAGTTTAAAGCTCAAACTGTGTTTTTATTAGACAAAGAATAGAAAGATTTAAGAAATATTAAAATAATTGTGATATAATTTTCATAAAAGATATACATATTTATTCACAAATTGCTTTAACCTTATAAACAGTTATAAGTGTCAATACATTTCTCTCTAGACTAGGTCTTATTATTGGAAGAAAATTTTGCCTTAAAATAACCCCATACAGAGGCATTTAATGCAATTAACAGGCCTCTAATAATAATAATAATAATAATAATAATAATAATAATAATAAGAAGAAGAAGAAGAAGAAGAAGAAGAAGAAGAAGAAGAAGAAGAATTGAGTTGGGGAGGATTTCAGGGTTGTGAAGCATACCTGCAATATAAGTTAATTGAAAAAAAATCACAGGAGAATTTTAAACACTGTCTGAAGACATACATGTACATATTATTTCTAAAATGTGTTTATGAGTTATGTAGTAAGGGTGCAAAAGTCCAATACACTGTCTTTTTATTTTCTTGAATATTTTTTGTTGTAGATGGACACAGTACCATTAGTAGTTTGTTGGCTTTTTAAAAATATTTTTAGTTTTGGGCGGACACAACATTTTTGTTTGTATGTGGTGCTGAGGATCCAACCTCTGCTGCCCACATGCCAGGCGAGTGCACTACCGCTTGAGCCACATCCCCTCTAGGTTGGCTTTTTAATGCGGTGCTGGGTGTTCAACCCAGTACCTCACACATGCTAGGGAAGTTCTCTACCACTGATCCATTACCCTAGTTTCCAAAGTCTTTTACTCAATTTTTTTTTGGGGGGGAGAGTATGTGTGTAGTACAAGGGATTGAATCCATGGCCTTATATCAGCAAAACAAGCACTCTACTGACTAAGGTATATTCTCAGCCCTGATCTGTAGTTGGTTAACAATGACAATGGAGCAGCCTGTCATTCAGACTTTGATTTTGTGCCCACTTGGCTCAGGTTGGAGGCAGTGCCTGAAGCCTTGACCAATCAGTCTCTTAGGTGAGTGCTGGGAGCCATCAGCCAAGTAGGTATGACAAATTCCTTGCCAGCTTACTCCCATGCTGTCTAGTGGTAGGACTTCTGAAAGGTGACCTTGCTCAAGGACCAGGGCAGGATCCGTGTGTAGGGTGTTCCCCCTTTAGAATAGGGCGGTTTAGCATAATAGAAGATTAGGGTGTTCCCCCTTTAGAATAGGGCAGTTTAGCATAATAGGAGATTAGGGTGTTTCCCCTTTAGAATAGGGCGTATCCTGCTGGTGAGTTTCCCTTGAGTGCTTAGGGTCAGACAGTATATTTTGGGAGACAGAAGCCCATGCGGAGTGGATTTGGGGAGAGAACGTGGATTCCCCCAGAGCGTGTTTGTAGATGGCCGGTGTGAGTTCGGGAATAAAGAATTGCTGTTTGAATCTACAAGCTGTGTGGAGACTCGTGATTTGTGCCCAGCCAGAGACTGCGGCATCTGGTGGCTCGTACGCGGAACGTCTGAAATTTGGAGGTAAGTGGAATTGCTCGCCCCTGAGGGAAGGCGAGAGAATGGGTGACCATTTCAAAAAACAATGTGTTCTTCTTTTGATTTATTTTGTTTTTCTTTCAAGCTGCCTATCCCTAGAAATTTCTCAGGCAAACTGGAAAAAATGGTTGACTAAAGGCTTGACGTTTGTTGGCCCTGAGTAAGAGAAAATTGATACAACGATTTTTTATTCCGTTTTTGCTTCATTCAATTTCAGTTTTGTTTTGTGTTATCTTATTGGGTTGTGTTATCTTTATAGTAGATTAAAACAAACTGAAAAGATGTTAAGTAAATTGTTAGAGGTTCAGAACATGGAGAAAGACATTTTAGATCAAGCAAAAGAGAAGGTCTCTCGAGCTAGTCAGACAGAGGAAGAAAATTTAAAGGAAAGGGGGTTGTTAGGAAAAAGTCCACAACAGGAGGCTGTTACTAACTCCGTTTTATCACAAGAGGGTTTAATTCAACCAACAGCCCCACCGATAGAGACAGCTGAGTGGCCCTCAAACCCCGTAGTTGATAATTGGGATCCTGAGACAGGAAGATTAGCATGTCCTGTACTTGAGCAGCAGGAGGGCAGCAAATTCACCGTGCTTTAGATTTTAAAACAGTGAAGCAGTTAAAGGAGGCTGTAACAACCTATGGTCCCCAAGCTCCCTTCACAGTGAGCATGGTCGAGTCCATTACTAACTTGGACATGACGCCAGCAGATTGGGCTAGCATGTGTAAATCTGTGCTAAATGGAGGACAATATTTGTTATGGAAGGTTGCCAATGAGGAATTTTGCGCAGAGACAGCTAGGCGAAATGCAGCAGCCGGTTACCCTCAAAGAAATCTAGAAATGTTACTAGGGAAAGGACCTTATGAGGGTCAGCAGCAACAAATTGAATATGATCCTACTATATATGCACAAATTGCTGCAGACGCAGTTAGGGCATGGAAGACTTTACAAGGACATGGAGATTTACAAGGTCAGCTATCTAAGGTAATGCAGAGAGCTAATGAACCTTACGCTGACTTTGTAGATAGGCTAATTCAAATGGCTGCCAAAATATTTGGGGATACGAAACAAGCAATGCCATTGATAAAACAACTGGCTTATGACCAAGCAAATTGTTGCTGCACAGAGGTTATTAGACCATGGAGACATGAAGATTTAAACACATATATTAAATTATGTAGAGATATTAATGAACAAGGGCAAGTCTTGGCAGCTGCAGTACAACAGGCTTTAGATGCCAGGCCAAAAACATGCTATGATTGTGAACAAACAGGATATTTTAAAAGGAGTTGCCCCATAGGAGGAGGATTTAACAAAACTAGGTATCAAGAAATAAAATACCGGGTATTTGCCCAAGATGCCGTAGAGGGAGACATTGGGCTAATGAATGCCGTTCTCAAACTACCATAGAGGGTACTCCCTTATCAAAAAACGGACAAGGACCAGGTATTTACCCACAATATCGTGGAGAAAGGCATCAGGCTCCATTGCCAAAAAACGGACAGCCGGGCCCAATGCTCCGGGGCCCACAACCACAAATATACGGGGCAGTGGAGGAACCCAGCAACACCATCAGAGTAGTGCCCAGGATACATTGTCCATTAAATCCCTCATCAGACAAACCCGAGGGAGTGCAGGGTTGGACATCTGCGCCTCTGCCAGAGCAGTACTAACTCCAGAGATGGGAGTTCAAATCATTCCCACAGGAATAAAAGGACCTCTTCCCCAAGGGACAGTAGGCTTATTATTGGGACGTAATTCATCTACATTAAAAGGACTTATGATAAGTCCCGGGGTAATTGATCCTGATTATGTAGGTGAAATAAAAATTATAGCTAGTTCTCCAAGAGGTATATCAGTAATTTCACCTGGAGATAGAATAGCACAGTTGTTAATAATACCCAGCCTACATAATAAATTTCCTAGTCATAGTGTAAAAAGAGGTTCCAGGGGATTAGGCTACACAGGTGTAGATTGGGCTATGTTGTCTTTAAATTTAGATTCTCGCCCAATGTTAAAACTAAATATTCAAGGACACGACTTTAATGGGCTACTGGACACAGGTGCAGACCTTAGCATCATATCTAGTAAGGAATGGCCAAAACATTGGCCATTACAACAAGCCACTCAAACGCTTCGAAGCCTAGGAGTGGCTACTAATCCCCATAGAAGTGCAATAGTATTAGATTGGAAGGATCCTGAAGGTTGTGAGGGAACTATACAGCCCTATGTATTGGATCATCTTCCTATAAATTTATGGGGACGAGATGTCCTAGATCAATTAGGTTTGACGTTAACAAATAACATCAATCCTAATGCACCCACTACTAGGGCTAGACAAGGTTTTAGGAAAGAAAAAAGATTAGGAAAACAAGGACAAGGTATAGCAGCACCAATTCAAATAGATCAAGGAACAGACAGACATGGGTTGGATTTTCAGAAAGGGCCACTGAGACAATAAAAATTACGTGGAAATCAGAAAGACCAGTGTGGGTTCCTCAGTGGCCCCTGACTAAAGAAAAGATACAAGTAGCCCATGATCTGGTCAAACAACAATTAGCGGAAGGACATATACAACCTTCCATATCTCGCCATAATATTCCCATTTTTGTCATTAAAAAGAAATCTGGTAAATGGAGATTATTGCAAGATTTAAGAGCCATTAATAATGAAATGGTTATTATGGGACCTGCTCAATCAGGGATTCCTCAATTGTCTGCTTTGCAAAAACCTGGCATGTTTTGGCCATAGATATTAAAGATTGTTTTTTTTTCAATTCCAATTCATCCCGAGGATAGTCCACGTTTTGCATTTACTATCCCTGCATTAAATCATGAAGGTCCTGATCAGAGATATGAATGGAAAGTACTCCCTCAAGGGATGGCTAACAGTCCAACTATGTGTCAAATATATGTTAATAAAGCAATCCAGCCACTTAGAAATCAAAATCCTGAACTACAAATATTTCACTATATGGATGATGTATTATTGGCACATAAAGATAAAAACATATTGCTGGAATGTTATGCCACACTTACAAACTTATTAAAAAATTATAATCTAGAGATAGCAATAGATAAAGTACAATTAAATTTTCCAATTAATTATTTAGGAGTTCTATTATCCTCAACCATGGTCCGTCCACCAAAAATTCAAATACGAGTAGATCAACTCAAGTCACTTAACGACTTTCAAAAGTTATTGGGAGACATAAATTGGATAAGGCCTTATCTAGGCATACCAACAGGAGAGTTGGGACCTTTATTTGATATTCTAAAAGGTCCATCAGATCCAAACTCACCCCTCATGTTAATGCCTGAAGCAAGAAAGGCATTGAAAATTATTGAAACATATATGGAAAATATACATTTGGATAGAATTGATATAAGTTTGCCTTTATTATTTATTATACTACCAACAAAAAATATTCCTACAGGAGTATTTTGGCAAGAAGGTCCATTATTGTGGATACATTTATCTTATTCTCCTAACACTATTCTTACTAGGTATCCTGAGGCTGTAGGACAATTAATACTCAAAGGAATAAAAGCAGCAAAGGGAGTGTTTGGAATTTCTCTCAATAAAATTATTACTCCATACACTATGGATCAAATTGATGAGTTAGCTAATGAGTTAAATACTTGAGCAATAATCATGTGTAAATCTAATGTTTCATTTGATAATCACTTACCATCTAATCCTTTGTTGTCTTTTTGGTCTAAGCATCCTGTAGTTTTTCCAAAAATGACAAGAAAAACCCCTATCATGAATGCTCCAAATATATTCACTGATGGGTCAAATAATGGTACAGCAGCAGTAGTTACCCCTGATCAAACTTTTACATTTTTAGTACCCAAACAATCAGCTCAAAAGGTAGAGCTTAATGCAGTATTACAAGCCTTTTTAATGTTTAAAGATTCTGTATTTAATTTATTTTCTGATAGTCAGTATGTAGTTAATGCTATAGTATCTCTTGAAGATGCTGGTAGGATTTCCCCTTCTTCTACTGTTTTCTCTTTGTTTTCCACTATACAAAGTCTAATCTGGGACAGAAAAGATCCATTCTTTATAGGACATATTAAAGCACATACAGGATTGCCTGGAGCCCTTAGTTTGGGCAATGATTTAGCAGATAAAACTACACATGACATACATATTTTTTCTACACTAGAAGAAGCTACGAATTTTCATAAAAAATTCCATGTTAATGCTAATACTTTAAAAAAGCGTTTTAAAATAACTAAGGAACAAGCCAGACATATAATAAAACAATGTCAAAATTGTGTGACCTTTTTACCACAAGTTAATCTTGGAGTCAATCCTAGAGGACTGATACCTAACCATATTTGGCAGATGGACGTCACAAGCTTGCCAGAATTTGGAAAATTAAAATATTTACATGTTACAATTGATACTTCTTCCGGATTTTTGATGGGCTCCCTTCATGCCAGAGAAAAAACTAAAGATGTTATAGCTCATTGCTTACAAAATTTTGCCACTGTGGGTGTTCCTAAACAGTTAAAAACCGATAACGGTCCTGGCTATACCTCTACCTCTTTTAAACAATTTTGCTCATCATTTGGTATTACTCATATAACAGGAATTCCATATAATCCACAGGGACAAGGCATAGTTGAAAGAGCTCATCAAACTATTAAAACGTACTTATTAAAGCAAAAAGAGGGAATTGGAAAGGGGTATATATCCCCCAAAGTTAAACTTAAAATAACGCTTTTTACTCTAAATTTTTAAATTTGGATTCATCAGGACTTAGTGCTGCGGAAAGGCATATGTATCCAAAAAATGTGCATAAGCCTAAAGTTTTTTGGAAAGATATTCTAACAGGACAATGGAAAGGTCCTGACCCAGTAATCGTCTGGAGTCGGGGCTCTGTCTGTGTGTTTCCACAGGGAGAACAGCAGCCGATTTGGATTCCAGAAAGACTAACTAAAACGATTTCAACAGATCGAAAAGAAGATGATTTGACTCAAATCCATAACAGCTGATATCCAGAACTCCAGCTTGGCCATTCTTACATCTGCGACTGTGATTAACCAGGATGCTTTTTTCAATATCTATTTTATTATTGAATTTTCCACATCATAAGGTTCTATTTTTATTTTTTGAGCTCATACAAACCTAGGTTAATGTTTTTCTGATCAGTTTTATTTTTAGACTATAGAGTTTTTAAACATTGCAATGGAGATTTCACCTAGGTAAAGCTACAAGGCCTTTATTATTATCTTATGTGTTGTACGTTTGTTTGCACATTTGTGTTTTGTGTTGTATGTCTGTGTGTGTGTATTTCATATATGAGGAGTGCTCATGAGAAAATGGATCCGAATTTTTTTTTTATTCACGTGATTTAAATGGCTTAATTTAAATTAGGTAAACAGCTGTTAAGGATTGTTTTTAAAGGTGGTTAACAGATCTGCTTGTTTACTAATTTAAATCAGGTAAACAGCTGTTAAGGATTGTTTTTTAAGGAGGTTAACAGATCTGTTTGTTTACTTTCACCTTTCCTTTTCATTATATTTAATAATTCTTTTCAGGATAATGTCTTTTTAGCATCATTGCCAGAATTCCTATCTTCATCCCAATGAATATAACTCAACAAGTATGCTCAATCAAGGAGTCAACTTACTTTGGGAGGAAACGGACTTTGGGAGGAGACGGACAGATTGATAGATTCCTCCACTTTGAACTGCTTGCAGAACTTGCCTGGACTATGTAACTACGTTTAGTGCAGCTAATTGTGGTAATCCTGGCATATCTTTGCTGAAGGTGTCACCAATGATGCAATTTTTTCCAAAGGAACTGTCAATTGGCTTGGTGTCGTGGCATTTCTGTATCCTCCTCCCTTCTGCTAGTGATGGTCTAAATTTGGGGGCCAATGGCTATATGCTGGACCGGTAGTCAGTGACGGGTATGATTCAATTGCAGTGGTATCAACCTAAGACAGGAGGCTGACGCCTAAAGGTCAGTTGCCTAAAGGTCAGTTTTCCGATGACGGGTAAGGACCATATGTTGAACCATATGTTGAATTGGACAACCTACCAGGCACGGTCCTTAAGCCACATTAACCTCACTCCCCCACTGGCACCAAGGCCAAATTTGGGGGCCAACAGAGGTGAGGCAAAGAACCTCACCCCCCCACTGGTGCATAGACCTATCCACAAGTATGGCTGTATGCTGGACCGGTAGTCAGTGACGGGTATGATCCAGTTGCAGTGGTATCAACCTAAGACAGGAGGCTGACGCCTAAAGGTCAGTTTTCCAATGACGGGTAAGAGCCATATGTTGAACTGGACAACCTACCAGGCACGGTCCTTAAGCCACATTACTTGTTGTTTAATTAATCAGAAGGGGGGAGATGCTGGGAGCCATCAGCCAAGTAGGTATGACAAATTCCTTGCCAGCTTACTACCATGCTGTCTAGTGGAAGGACTTCTGAAAGGTGACCTTGCTCAAGGACCAGGGCAGGATCCGTGTTTAGGGTGTTCCCCCTTTAGAATAGGGCGGTTTAGCATAATAGAAGATTAGGGTGTTCCCCCTTTAGAATAGGGCAGTTTAGCATAATAGGAGATTAGGGTGTTCCCCATTTAGAATAGGGCGTATCCTGGTGCTGAGTTCCTCTTGAGTGCTTAGGGTCAGACAGTATATTTTGGGAGACAGAAGCCCATGCGGAGTGGATTTGGGGAGAGAACGTGGATTCCCCAAGAGCATGTTTGTAGACGGCCGGTGTGAGTTCGGGAATAAAGAATTGCTGTTTGAATCTACAAGCTGTGTGGAGACTCGTGATTTGTGCCCAGCCAGAGACTGCGGCAGGTGAGAACTGTCCAATCCTCACGCAGCTGGTGATGAGGGGAAGGGCTTCCACAATCTTCTGTTCCCTTGGTGTCTGGAGCTCGCCAATTTTTCAATCTATTTGTAGGCTTCTTCTGTCCTGGATCTGGAGCCCAGGTGTCTGTTCTATGCAGAATCTGAAAACAAACCACAGGGAGAACGATGAGGACCCTGAAAGCCAGGAAATGATAAGTGTGCCTTGCTACCTTGAGACTGGGTATGAAGGTGGCTTAAAGCTGACAGGAGTGGCAATGGTGGAAACTGGGAGTTGTGGCTAGTGACTCCTCATAGTCCTGTCCAGAGTCTTGTGACCACAGGGTCACTCTGTGGAAGCTTAGCCTTCACCTCCCTCTGACAAGTCTAGTGAGGCTTAGATTGGCAGTTGAAAACCTTGGCATTTTGTTCCATCATTGTATGGTGTTTTCAGCTACTTTCTGAAGCCCTATGTGAGCATCCATGTGCCATGAGTCCAGCATGTCCCAGATTGTGTGGAGAAGACTGGAATAATTATCAGGAGAGAACCCCAAATCCATTTGTTGTACTCCTGAATGAGAGAGGCTGCTGATTTAGGGCTTGTTACTCACGAGGGTTTGTTTGTTTATTTATTTAATTTATTTTTTTGTGTGTAAGTGAGTGTGTTTTTTTTTTTTTTGTGTGTGTGTGTGTGTTGATTTCTTTTTGGTACCAGAAATTCAACCCGGAGGCATTCATCCACTGATTCCCATCCCCACCCATTTTTTATATTTTTATTTAGAGACAAGGTACCTTTGAGTTTCTTAGGGTCTCATTAATTTGATGATGCTGGCTTTTAACTCATTCTCTTGATGAGTCCTGAGATTTTTAAATGTAGTGGAAGCAGTATCTCAAATCCAGAACAAATTTCTGAAATGCACAACTTCAGCTGAGCTCTCCATAGGACTCAGAATAAACCCCTAGTTTTCTAGCTCTCTGTTCACATATCCAAATCTAGGATTCTCTGTTCACAGTGAATAAGTATAAAATAGAATAGATATTATAATGACCATGTAATCAGGAAAATGGGCCTCACTCAACAACACCTGGAGTCTAACTGGAAGATATATTAATTGGCACCATCAAGGCCTATTTCAAATGTAAAAGACCTTGAAACCCACTTGTGGGAACACCTTCAACAAATTCCTTTTTGAAGAAAAAAGGATGGGTCACTGAAAGGATGAAAGTGAAACCATATGGTAGTCAGGATGCCTTTTCCAAAGCCTATTCTAAATGCATTTTGCTCCATGTTCTGCCCAAAACCATCAGGAAACTTCTAAGTTGGCACACTAAAATGAGTTTTTTTTTTCTGGTATCATTCCTCATCCCAAATGATGGGAGTTCTATTTCTTCTTCCTTAAACAAATTTTTGTCTTCAAAATTTATGAGACAAGCACACAGATGGAATCAGCAAACTGAGAAACTTTGGTTCATCTCAAAACTCCATTTTCAGCATTATCAATCATTATTTTCTCATGTTTTATTTCAGATGTATGCATGGTTTATAATGTTTTTCTTCAAGAACTGGAGGGAATTTTTTAAAAGATTTTAATTTATCATTCTGAGATTTTCACATGAGAAGAAAGCAAAATAAAATTAGGTGATATTGAAAAGAATGAATATCTCCTAAGTAAGGTTTATGTGTCCCAAATAAAGATTTTTTAAAACTGTAATGGGTCTGCAATTGAGGGTTTATTTATTTATTTGTTAACTTGATAAGACTGTGGATTTGAATAACCAATTACTTTACCAAAGCAATCTTCAAAGAATCCATATTTGTGTCCACTTTTAGTATTGTTAAGAGCAACAGAAAGGACTACCTAAATTCAACCATGGGAAAAATAACATTGGACATGAAGGCATAAAACTGATCAATCTAAAGTTAAAATTTTGGACTGGTGGTACAATTCAATGGTAAAGCATGTGTGCATAGTGTGCACGGTACTGGGTTACAACCTTAGCAACACACACAAAAAAAATGCAGATGTTAAGGGGGGAAATGATATTAAAAATAAAGCAAAATGTTAAAATTATGTATCATTCTTCTACCTATATACACACTTAATAAAAAGCTACTCATGTTATAAGTTTCTCTTTTTAAAGTCACAAATCAGTAGACGGATTAAGATACATTGGACAATCTAGAAAATATCTACCTTCAGTCAGCAGAAAATGCTGGAGTACACTGAGCTTTAGCTCTGTCTTGAGCAAAGTACCTCATTTGGCACCAAATCCCTAATAGCCAGAATTACCCTCAGTAAAGAGGGGCTGCACATACCAGTGACCCTGAGTACTCTTCTCTATGTGACCCTACCATAATGCCTTTGATCAGAAAAATACAGACCTCTGTCATGCCAAAAGGAACTCCTCACACTACTGCTGTGATTGTCCCTCCAGGGCCAGAGGCTGGGTTGATCTACACACCCTACAAATACCTTACACATTGGCATCAGCCACTTCAGTCCTTGAGTACCCTTTGAACCCAATGGTGTATGAGGTGCAGTGTCTACTAAAGTTTGAAGGCACAATATGTGTATCCATCCTTTCCAAAGAATTGTGACTGAAGGTGGAGCTGACACTGTCAACTAACCTATGAACTTCTATCTCTGAACTCTTTGCCCAAAAATGACCTGACCAGCCTGCCTGATGATCACTTAAGTGATCATTGCCTTTGCTTTCCTGTGCTCAGTGCAGCAAGATGAGGGACTTGTTTGTTCATTTGTCTTACCATCTAGACAAACAAAATAAAAGAAAACATTGTCTTCCAGCTCAGCTTTTTGTCCACCAACTCCACCCCTGTGTAGATGAAAGTGGTTCTAGAACCTGTACTGAATAATAGTAAGGTATTAGGGACCAAATAATTCAAAGCACTGATGATCTTTCAATGTCTACCCCAAGAGACTGGTAAGAAGGCCTCCATGGGAGACATATGGCCTTTGACTACACAGTGACAGAGGGAATAACAGTGAAAGATTTCTAGGAAACTTTTCTTCTCATAGCAAAGGCAAATTCTCTCTGAATTAACTGTGTGCTGACGCAACATTCATGAACTGGGTCAGGCAAGTCATTGATGAAGTGATTTGAAAAGTATTCAAATTTCATGTACTGTTCAGTCACTATAGTGCCCTCCAAGGGCAGAAGGTACATTTTTAAAAATACATTTCCTCTCATATCTGAAGTATACGGAGATTATGCCATGAGAGAAAAACTTAAGAAGATGTTTTTAAAATAATGCAAAGAACAAAAGTCCAAAAAATGATTTTTTAAAATTTCAGAGTTATTTAAGAGCTAAAATTTAAGAGTCATTGGGATAGAAGAAGGAATAGAGGACCAAATCACAAGAATATACCATCTATTCAATGAAATAATACCAGAAATCTTTCCAAACACGAGGAATAAATTGGAAATCCAAATTCAAGAAGCCTACAGGATGCCAAATCTGCAAAATCACAACAGATCCATATACAGGCACAGTATAATGAAAATCCCAACATACAGAATAAGGAGAGAATTTTAAAAGCCACGAGAAAAAGGAATAAGATTACATATAGGGAAAAACCAATTGGGATATTTGCAGATTTTTTAACCCAGACCCTGAAAGCTAGAATATCCTGGAATAACATATATCAAGCTCTGTAAGATAATTGGTGCCAATCAAGAATCTTGTATCCAGCAAAATTAAGCTTTAGATTTGAAAATGAAATAGAAACCTTCCATGATAAACAGAAGTTGAAAGTATTTATAACTAGACAACTGGTGCTACAAAACATCCTTGGCAAAATATTTCATGAACAGGAAAAGAAAAACAGCAATGAAAATCAACAGAGGGAGGTATGCAGTAAAGGAAAAAACTAATCAAAAAGGAAAATCAAGTCAAGTTAAATAACAAAAATAAGCAAATATGGCTGGAAATACAAACCATGTCTCAATAGTAACCCTAAATGTTAATGGCTCATACTCAACAACAACAACAACAAAAAAAAGTTATGGGTTGCAGATTTGATAAAATAAAAGACCCAACAATATGCTGCCTAAAGGTAACTCATCTGATATGAAAAGACATATACAAACTGAAAGTAATAGGTTTGGAAAAACCATACCACTCACATGGACTGTGTAAGGAAGCAGGGGTTTCAATACTCATATCAAATAAAGTAGACTTCAAGTCAAAGTTAATCAAAATGGATAGAGATTGACATTACATACTGCTCAAAAAATCCTACACCAATATTCCATAGCAATCATAAATATATATGCCCCAAAACTTGGTGCAGCTATAATCATCGAACAAACTCTTTTCAAGTTCAAGAGTCAAATTGACCACAACACAATAATCTTGGTTGACTTTAACAGACCTCTCTCATCACTGGATAGATCTTCCAAACATAAGTTGAATAAAGAAACTATAGAACTCAATCACACAATCAATAACTTAGACTTATCTGACATATACAGAATATTTCAACCTGCCCTAAGTGCATACACTTTCCTCTAGCAGCACATGGATCCTTCTCTAAAATAGACCATACAATGTGCCACAAAGCAACTCTTAGCAAATACAAAATGTTAGAGATACTAGCATGCATTTTATTGGATCATAAAGGTGTGAAATTGGAAATCAACAGCAAAATAAAAAACAAAATTTTCTCCATCACTTGGAGCCTAAACAATATGCTACTTCCAGAAGAAATCAAGGAGGAGATTAAAAAATTCTTAGAAGTAAATGAGAACATAGACACAACATATCAAAATCTCTGGGACACTATGAAAGCAATACTAAAAGGAAAGTTTATTGCATGGACTTTATTTCTTAAAAAAAAAAAGTCAAAATATATATGACCTCACCCTACATCTCAAAGCCCTAGGAAAAGAAGAACAAATCAGTAGCAAAAGCAAAAGAAGACAAGAAATAATTAAAATTAGAGCTGGAATCAATGAAATCAAAATTAAAGGAACAATTCAAAAATTGACAAAACAAAAAGTTGGTTCTTTGAAAAAATAAATAAAATTGATAGACCCTTAGCCACGCTAATAAAGAGAAGAGAGAGCTCAAATTACCAGCATAAGTGATGAAAAAGGTAATATCACAACTGACACTACAGAAATACAGAGGAATATTAGAAATTATTTTGAAATCTTAAACTCCAATAAAATCGAAGGCATTGAAGGCATTAACAGATTTCTTAAGTCATATGATCTGCCCAGATTGAGTCAGGAAGATATAAACAATTTAAACAGACCAATATCAAGTGAGAAAATAAAAGACGCCATCAGAGGCTTACCAACCACGAAAAGCCCAGGACCGGATGTTTACACAGGTGAGTTCTACAAGTCCTTTAAAGAAGAACTAATACCAACACTCTTCAATGTATTTCAGGATATAGTAAAATAGGCAGTCATTCCAAACTCATTTTATGACGCCAATATCACCCTGATCCCCAAACCAGGCAAAGACACTTCAAAAAAGAAAACTTTAGACCAATATGTCTAATGAACATAGATGCAGATTTCTCAATAAAATTCTGCCAAATCTAATGCAAAAACATATCAAAAAATTTGTGCACCATGATCATGTGGGATTCATCCCAGGGATGCACGTTTGGTTCAACATACAGAAATCAAAAAAATATAACTCACCACATCAATAGACTTAAAGGTAAAAATCATATGGTCACTGCAATAGACACAGAAAAAGCATTTGACAAAATGCAACATCCAGTTAAGTTCAAAACACTAGAAAAACTAGGGATAACAGGAACATATCTCAACGTTTTAAAGGCTATCTATGCTAAACTTCAGGCCAACATCATTCTAAACAGACAAAAATTGAATGCATTCCCTCTAAAATCTGGAAGAAGACAGGAATGCCCTCTCTCACCACTTCTATTCAACATAGTTCTTGAAACATTGGCCAGAGCAATTAGACAGATGAAAGAAATTAAAGGAATACACATAGAAAAAGAAGAACTTAAATTAGCACTATTTGCTGACAATATGATTCTGTACCTAGAAGACCCCCAAACCTCCACCAGAAAATTTCTAGAACTAGTAATTGAATTCCTCAAATAGCAGTATATAAAATCAAAACCCATAAATCAAAGGCATTTCTGTATATCAGTGACAAATCCTCTGAGAAAGAAATGAGGAAAACTACCCCATTCACAATAACTTAAAAAATAAGATAATTGGGAATCAACTTAACAAAAGAGGTGAAAGATCTGTATAATAAAAACTACAGAAGCCTAAAGAGAGAAATCAAAGAAGACCTTAGAAGATGGAAAGATCTACCTTGTTCTTGGTTAGGCAGAATTAATATTATCAAAATGACTATACTACCCAAAGCACTATACATGTTTAATGCATTTTTCATCAAAATTCCAATGGCATTCCTCATAGAAATAGAAAAAGCAATCATGAAATTCATATGGAAAAATAAGAGACTCAGAATAGCTAAAGTAATCCTTAGCAGGATAAGTGAAGCAGGTGGCATCACTATACCAGACCTTAAACTATACTACAGAGCAATAGTATCAAAAACAGCATGCTATTCACACCAAATCAGACTTGTAGACCAATGATAGAGAATAGAGGACACAGAGAGTAACCCCCCAAATTAAAATTATCTTATATTAAAAAAGGTTCCAATAACATGCACTGGAGAAAAGAGAGCATCTTCAAAAATGGTACTAGGAAAACTGGAAACCCATATGCAAAAATATGAAATTAAACCCTTATCTTTTACCTGCACAAGACTAAACTCAAAACGGATCAAGAACCTAGGAATGAAACCTGAAACTCTGTGCCTAATAGAATAAAAAGGTAGGCCCTAACCTTCATCATGTGGGATTAGGCCCAATTTCCTTAACAAGACTCCTATAGCACAAAAATTAAAAGCAAGAATCAATATATAGGATAGAATCAAACCAAAAAGTTTCTTGAAGCAAAAGAAACAATCTGTGAGGTGAACAGAGAGCTTACATCCTGGGACCAAATTATTACCCCTCACACATCAGATGGAGCACTAATCTCTAGGATATATAAAGAACTCAAAAACCTAAGTACAAAAAACAAAACAACAACAACAAAAAAAAAACCTCAAAAAACTCAATCCACACATGGGCCAAGGAATTGAAAAAACACTTCTCAGAAGAGAATATACAATCAATTAACAAATATGTTTTAAAAATGCTCATCATCTATAGCAATTAGAGAAATGCATATCAAAACTACTTTAAGTTTGGGCTGGGGATGTGGCTCAAGCGGTAGCACGCTCGCCTGGCATGCGTGCTGCCTGGATTCCATCCTCAGCACCACAAACAAAAAAAGATGTTGTGTCCACTGAAAACTAATATATATATATATATATATATATATATATATATATATATATATATATATATACTCATTCTCTCTCTCTCTCTCTCTCTCTCTCTCTCTCTCTCTCTCTCCCTCTCTCTAAAAAAAAACAAATCTAAGTTATTATCTCACTCCAGTCAGAATGACAGCTATTATGAAGACAAACAACAAAAATGTTGGCGAGGATGTGGAGAAAAATCTACACTCGTACATACCTGGTTGGACTGCAAATTGGCGCAGCCAATATGGAAAGCAGTATGGAGATTATTTGGAAATCTGGGAATGGAACCACCATTTGACTCAGGTATCCCTTCTCCTTGGACTATACCCAAAGGAATTAAAAACAGCATACAACAGGGACACAGCCACATCAATGTTTATAGCAACACAATTCACAATAGCTAAACAGTGGAGCCAACCTAGATGCCCTTCAGTGGATGAAAGGATTTAAAAATGTGGCACATATACACAATAGAATTTTATTCAGCAATAAGAGAGAATAAAATCATGGCATTTGCAGGTAAATGAATGGCGTTGGAGAAGATAATGCTAAGTGAAATTAGCCAATCCACACACACAAAAAAAATGCCAAATGTTTTCTCTGATACAAGGAGGCTGACTCATAGTGGGGTAGGAAGGGGGAGCATGGGATGATTAGATGAATTCTACATAGGAAAGAGGAGTGGGAGGTAAAGGGAGGGACAAGGGATTAGAAACGATGGTGGAATGTGATGGACATCATTATTCAAAGTACATGTATGAAGACTTGAATTGGGGGTCAACATACTTTATATGCAACCTGAGATATGAAAAAAATGTGGTATATATGTGGGATAAGAATTGTAATGCAAAAAAACCCCAGAAAGTATTTGTGTTAAGGCATGAATTAGTGTGAACATACTTAATATACAAAGGTATGAAAAATTGTGCTCTATATGTGTAATAAGAATTGGAATACATTCCACTGTTGTATACGTAAATATATAAAATCAATAAAAATTCATATGCCATTCAGTCACTACAGAGCCCTTCCAGGGGCAGAAGTTGCAATTTTTTAAAAAATTTCCTCTCATATACGAAGTATTAGAAGATTGTGCCATGAGAGAGAAACTTAAAAAGTTTTAAAAGTAATGCAAACACAATGCTGCAACACTATTTTTTAAAAGATGGATACTTGATTTTAAATTATTGAACCTGTATTTTATACCTCCTTATTAAAATTTGAGAAGAAGATACAATCACTGAAGAAGATACAGTACATTACTAGGCAAACTGTTGAAGTACTGTTTTAAATCTCCCTGTATATAAAATTATCATGAAGGATGTAAAAACCCATAATTTCCTGTTTGTTGTATGCATGTAATGAAATTGTAGATAGAAGTGTATTGCATTAAAAAATGAACAAAAACTAGACACTTTTACTATACAAGACTGCTGATGAAGAAATGTGTGTGTGTGTGTGTGTGTGTGTGTGTGTGTGTGTGTGTGTGTGTGTGTGTGAAGAAGATATCACGGGGACAAATGAGTTGTGGCTTTGAATTAAATGATGTGTGCCACATGACCTCAATGAAAATTTGACAAATTTGATACTCTAAAAAAATTGATAACTGTTCTAATATCTGAGTAGTAAGTTTTTAAAAAGTTTTTAACAACATGAAATCATGGACTAATTTTGGTTGTTACAGTCATCATTGTCAACCCAAAAAATTCAGAGGTAAAAATTATGTGTGATCAAAACATCAGTTGACAGACAAACTTAGAGCTTTATTCTATTCAGAGAAGGCAGATGCATTGGAAATCTTTATTTTTTTAATTCTGGAGATAATTGTATACCTATCAAAGTTTTTAAAAATATGATTTTTAATTTCCATTCTGGACAACAGTGGTCAGCAGAATCATCGGTTGTCACCTTCATTTTGACCTCTCCATCACCTTGTCTCACTTGAACCGTTTTAATTTTATGCTCTGCAGTAGTCAATTTTTTGTATTCAGCTAGTTCTCCTTTAATGTGCCACTGCTCTGTCTTTGTGTTACACATTCTTTTGTTTTGATTTATTTACAATACATGCTGTGCCATTATGATTTTAACTTTGTTGTGTTGGTTGAATAACTTGTAATACTTAAATACTTGAGGTCACAGTGAAAAACCATACCAGTATTTCTTTCAGCTCCATTTCAAATATATTTATTTGATACCAGTATTTCTTTCAGCTCCATTTCAAATATAATTAACCTAAATATTTTGGATGTTTATCAAAGGTCTTTCATGAGGAAAGTAAATTTATGAAATAATAGATGTGTAACATATATGAGTAATGTTGGCTTAGATCAAATTTTGAAAACTTAGTTGGCAAAATATCGGATCACCTGAAAAGAAGCATGAATTTTGAAATCTGAATGCCTTGGTTCTCAGTATTATCATTCTTTTTTCATATATATATATATATATATATATATATATATATATATATTATCAATAGACCTTTATTTATTTTTATGAGGTGCTGAGAATCAAACCCAGTGCCTCACATATGCGAGGCGAGTGCTCTACAATTGAGCTACAACCCAACACCATCATTCTTTTTTTTAAAAAAATACTTTTAATTGTAAATGGACTCAATGCCTTTATATATTTGGTTTATTGTGTGTGGTGCTTAGAATCAAACCCAGGGCCTCACATGTGTGAGGTAAGTACTCTACTACTTAGCCACATCCCCAGTCCCTGTATTATCATTCTTTATTGAATTTATTTCTTATTAAAGTATATAGATTTTAAGACATTTTTTACAGTATTATGTAACTTTTAGCATGGTTAGATTAGAGTGATGCTCATATGTTACCATAGAGCAGACAATTATATTTTGTCTAGACTTTATTATATCAGTAGTTTTCATGCACTATATATATACAGCAAGCAACCTATTTCCAATGAGAAACATGTCAGTTAATGTATTTAAAGCCATTGTTACAAGTTTGTAATGTATGTTTTCCAACTTGTTTTATATGTATGTGATACATTACAAAAAATATTGTTCTTAATTGAAAAAAGGATATAAAATGTAAAACCACAATTTTTCATAAATGAATATTGCCAATTGTTTCCCAGCCCTTTCTTATGTTGGGTGTTTTGACTTGAGATTCAGTTAGCTAATTAATGGATAAATTAATTAAACACTTATGAAATTTAGTTGGGATTTAATTTAGCTTGTAATTTAATTATTTGATTCTTTATTGCATCCATTCACCCACATCAATAATTTTGTGAATGTTATAATACCAATCTAAAAAAACAACCAAAAAAGCAAACTGAGGAGTATGGGAGGAGAGGAGTAATGGTGATAGAAGTTACCAGGTAAAATCTTTGTAATTCATCAAGATCTGCCTCAGGAACATATTCCTCTTTTAGTGTGTGTGTTGTTAAAATTTGTTTTAACTAGTTAAACATGACAGTACAATGATATTGACATATCATATTTTTGAATAAGATGGGGTATAATTTCTCATTTTTCTGAGTGTACAAGTTGCAGAATCACATTGGTCATACAGTCATGAATATGCATACAGCTATACTAATGTCTGTTTTATTCAGCTGACCTTCCTTTCCCTCCTTACCTTCCCTTCCCCTCCCATCAGTTCTCTCTTCCCAATCTAATGTGACACACTTCTTTTTTTCCCTCACATCATCATAAATGTATTCTGTATAACGATGAGGTTCTCCTTCCATCTTCCGTGCAATTCCACTTCTCCCTCACTTTCCCCCCCACCTCTCTTCCCAAGTGTGTTTTATTATACATAATGAATTTTAAAAGCAACTGTTACCATTAAATATAATTTAATAGAAAAATTTGACATGAAATACTAATATTAAAATTATTAAACAAAGAACATATAAGTCTGAAAATTCCATATAATATAAACAGTTATGTCATTGGAAATGAAAAACAAGCTCCTGCTCCGAGTCTTACAGGTTAATTTCAGCTGCTCTGCACTGCAGGTATCATCTCTCCTGTGTTCCAGGGCCAAAGTCTCTGCTCTCCCTGGTGTCTTATGGGGTCTATAAAACAGAACAAGGTAAAAAAATCACTTGGGATGAGTTGCTGGCCACAGAGAGTGGCCAGGACCACAATTGTCCTCAGGAAATGCAAGATGAACTTGGACCCTGATCTCTCCTGGGGTCTGGGCAGGGAGCACTGAGACTGGTATGCTGACTTAAGCTGAGGGTGTTGTCTGTGGGAAGAGTGTCTATGAATGTCCTCAGAAGGAAATTCTCATGGATATTCACCTTCAGATCCTTCTGACGCTGCTTTCCTAGAGAGTGAACATGAGGCAATGGGAAGAGTTCCCTAAGACATCTGGGTGTAAAGGCTGAGTAGCATACATCTGGAATCCTGAAGAGCAGCATCTGTGATGACACAGGGTGGAGCAAGGTCCCTGGCTCCTCCAGCCCTACCCTCTGTAATGCCATTCCTCAGAGAGCTTCCTGCACTGATTTTTACCAAATTGTACCTTCTCTTGCATGGCCATGGTCCCATGAAACTATAGAATCTTCAGTGCTCTAATCGATTCTGATGGATTGCAAAAAAGTGCAACAAAGAAACTTGAGAAAGCAAAGGAGAATATGTGGACTGATATGACCTCTGCTCTCCTTCCCATTCTTTCCAGACTCACATTTCCTCTTCCTAAACTGCTTTATCGCCTTTGTTGCATTAAGCCCATATATTGAATCAGGAGAGGGCCCCTGGAAACAATTCATGTTAAGGGACCTACATTCCAATTGCATAATCTTGACCTAGGAAAGGAAGGATACATTCATGCATGCCCAGAGGCAGCAAAGTCAGAACCCAGCTATTCAGTGGTCAGTAAACCAGAACCAGATTGTTTGTGTCTCATGTATCAGGCAACAACTCAGTGTTTCTGATGCTCCCTACAACTCAAACTCAGTATATGGGTATGCAGTATTACTCAGCATGATTCAGTGGTGTTGCTTGTGGTAAAAAAAAGCAGATAAAGACTAAGAATGTTAGTGCAGAGAGATTTAACAAACATTGAAGGTCCAAGGACCTCAAAGATCTGGATGAGGAAAGCACCTTTAGAAAAGTCATAAAATATGGGAAAGATGAAACATGGAAAATCTACAGAGTTTTTACATAAGAAAGAATAATTAAGAGAAATCAATAGAAAATCAATTACTTGCAGATTTCTTGTCCTTTTGTCCTCCTCCTCATCCTCTGAATCGCTTTCTATGCTTTCTTTGTGGACTATTGCCGTGATGGTCATGATGTGGCCTTAAAAAAAGGAAAGGCAGAGTTAAATTCAAGGTGAGAACTTAAGTTGCTCCTGCTCCTGGTGTTCTAGAATGCACAGTCAAAGCTCTCCATTCTTCCTCTTGTCTGCATTCCTGTCTCCTGGTCTCCATCACCTCACCTCTGCAATGAGAAATAGATCTAGCATCCCAAGAGCTCTTTTCCACCAGTTCACATTCTGCCATTGTACTTGGTAAGGATTCTGTGTCATCCTGTTCTTCCAAGAGACAGCCACAGTCTTCCTGATTTTCTGGACTTAGGCCTCTTAAATACAAGCAAATTCAGATTTTCCCTAGTCCAAGTGCTTGGGAATTAGACAAAGACTGGAGGTTAGAAACATGTTCACGGAGGAACTTCTCCCCACTCTTTTACAGGAGAACACAGTGGCCTGTCCAGGGTGCACAGAAACAATTTTCTTTAAGTTGCCCCCATTTGGGAGTTCATTTTCGACCAGAAATAGACAAAACACAGAAGAGAAAGTGCTGCTCTAAAAAGATAACATTCAGAGGGAAATTGTGACTTCTTACTCACTACTTATCACTAGTGAGAGCTTCAATTACAGGTTTGCAAAGTGCTCTAGGAAAGTATGTCCCACTAGATTCTTTCCCTTGTGGGTCAAACCTAAAGTGCAGATCTTATTTCTTTCATGCACAATGCCAAAAAATAATCAATAATGAAAGCCAGGCTACTTGATGTTTATTAGAGGCAAATTTAGGACAGAATGGGACTTAACATGGAAGATTGTGTTTACCTTTCAAAGCAAAAGTTGTCTTCTTATGAACAGGATGTCAGAAGGTCTACTAACCCTACTTTTTATGAAAATAATACATATTTCTGTTTTCTCAATTTTATCCCCATTCCTTATTTCCCACGTGAGTAGGTGAACACAAATCTTACCATGAAACCTTTCCCATTTTGTCATACCCCAAGTGCTGTTCCTACCTGCAGGCTCTCCCTCGTCACAGCTTGAATCATAATCTTTGCTCCATGTCCAACCTTTAGAGACACAGACATCATCAACTGAGTTACTTAAGATTGACTCATTCTTTCTTCTACACAACTAAGCTTATGATGGTTGCTAGGGTTGGATGTTTTTTATCCCACACTGGATTGTGTGATTGAGGCTTGGTGCTCAGTATGGCCACATTGAGATTTGTGAAATCTGTGTGAGGAAGGGTCTGCTTGGAGGTGGTGAGGACATTTGACGGTATGAGAGTCAGAAGTAAGAATACAGATTTCTCAAACCCTTGTTAGATCCTGTTATATAAGAAGAGCAAATGAATCAACTGACCCCTGCTGGCTTCGTGTCTTGCCATGTGATGTCTCTCTACTGCACCTGCATCCCTGCAGACACCACCAATCACGCTATGCAGCTAAGAGGGTATTCACTAAAGAAAAGTGTTTGCTAGTGCCATGCTCTTGTACCTGCAGAACTGTAAGCTAAACACACCGACCTGTATAATTTATTCAGTTTCTGGGTTTCGTTATTGGAAAGAAAAATATAGTGATACTAATATTAATAGTCAGGATCATCTACATCTCTGTTCTGGGTTCTCAGACCCTCTCTGGGTTCTGGGGATTCAGAGGCCTCAAACAGGATGCTGCAAACAATTGCAAACATTCTAATGAGAGTGGAGCTGTAAGGAGTCAAATTTTAACTACTTTCTTCCATCGGGACATTATCCCTTTCTCGTTTAAAAAGACCAAGCTGAAATGCAAACTGTGATGCCAACAGTTTCAGGAATATAAACTCACAGAACATACACTGTGCCATCATCAGAGCAGCAGTCCAGAAGAGAATGGGAATGTCCTCTGCTTTATCCACATGGGTCTACTGGCCACTTTGAAAGTTTCGAATAAAAATTAAAATTAAATTAAAAATACTGTTATTTTGGATGGCCAAGACCAGGAGTTCAAAGATGAAGCAGACAAGAATTTCCTTCCCCCGGGTTTCCGTGGACAGCAGTTTGCTAGCATGTTCTCACTCCTCATACACCTCATTTATAAGTAGACTGTGGAGTCAGTTTGCTAGAATGTTATCACTCCTCATACTCCTCATTTATAAGTAGACTGTGGAGTCAGTTTGCTAGCATGTTCTCACTACTCATACTCCTCATTTATAAGTAGACTGCAGTGTCATGCAAAAGTGAAAAGTGCCAGGAACTATCTGAGGGCCTGAGGAATCGACATAAACAAAATCAACATTAAGTTCCAGATGGCTCCCCTCAAATTCAAGCACATCCCAACTAGAGCTCATAAGAAATGTGTGTGAAAAGCTTGGACACAATGCTGTCTTAACTTCCCTACTGATTCTGGCTGGTCCTGGTCAGATCTCTGGTGGATACCTGGTTCATTGTAGAGCCCCACATGCTGAACAAGTGGGATCTTCGCACAGAGTTGCATTTATCAAATGATGTCGTGGACTAAGATTAAGACACTCTGCACAGGGAGGAGTTCTAGGATGAGAAGGAATGATGACCACAGTGGTTCTACCCTCACAGTGACCAGTCAGTGTCAGTATCCATGTATGTATGAATAGAAGGACATAGACAGTACTTGAGACTGACAGTATGAAGACGTTTCATATATACTGTCATTGTGATATTCTGCAGGCCACACATGGGGCAGCACAGACCCAAACAATTGATCAGACACCACTGCTGTGCTGAGCTGGACCTTCAATACAGCCCACCTTTTGCTCTGTAACTAGATGAGCTGCAATTGTGCTGATCAGGCCCCATGAAAACCCATCCAGTTAAAACATGTTTCTACAAAGTAGTGTCTACAAAAAGACCCAATAAGTTATTTTTCAGTGTCAGTTGGCACATGCAAAGTAAGCCCTTCCTTAGCTAAAGTAATCTCTGGTCTTTGAATCTCCTCTGTCTCAGATGTCCACCATAAGTAAGCATAGTGCATTGGTGGACCTGAGAGTCACTGTTAAGGATTGGCCCTGTCCAGGAACTTGTGCCTAGAATGGGGATTGGAAGATGAATTCTGACACCTCGCACAAAAAAATGTATATGAACTTGAAAATTTTTCATGAGTGAAGTGTTCTGAACAATTACATGCACTGATTAAATCTAGGACCTACTGACACGTGATGTTTGCTATTAAATGAAGTTGCTACTGTTGCAGTGACAGAAATGAAGTGGAGCTTTTTCTTTATAGAGTGTCTGAAAATTTTCTGGGTTTTGATGGGATATGTTTTGCATGTTAATTGAGGTATTGGTGTGAAATGAACTGCACACATGGAAAGTTTACAGTTTGATCTATTTACACATATACAAAATCATGATCTAATGGAGATGGCTTTTTTTGTTTAAACATGTGGACATTGGCATCTTGGCATGTATATATCTAGAGAAACAGACAAATATGCAAAAACGAACAAAAAGTCACACTCAGAAACATGTTGCAAGAATGCACACAGAGATACATGTAGAAAACACTCATTGACCTAACCACGTTGCTCAACTCACACAGGTGCTTCAAGGAAATATGCAGAATGGCCATAGATTTATTTTAATCAATTTAGACCACAAACCCCTCACTTCTCATTCTCAAGGTGGTAGTGGAATCACTGAGTCTCTGCACTCAAAAGGAAGGAAGACTCTCTGACCCTTGGCGTCATCTACATTTTGCAACAAAAAGAGAGTGAGGCCAGGATACATACCAATTATGGATCCTCTTGAATCCTCCTGTTAATAGAGAAAAGGAGTCACTATGAACATCAAGCCATGCTCTGACCTGTGTGCACAAGTCTTTTGTTTACTTGGTGACATTCGAATATCCAATGATAATGTGGGCAAATCAAGGGAACAGATAGCAAATGTACTCTCACCAAATGACACAAGCTTTTCTAGGGGATTTGTGTCACAGGTCTATATTAGGTGATAATTAAGGAATTCGATGGCCAGGAGGGAAAACCATAGCCAGGCACAAAGCTTGTTATCATACAGTGTGTAGTTTATACTGTTTCTTGTTAATGTTGCTTTCAGTGAGGTCTCATTTGGCAACAGACACCCCCAATGAGAATCTGCACAGTCAGGTAATTGTGTAGGTCATCTCCAGGAAACCATATCATATTACAAGAGAAAGAGAAACTAAAGAGCAAAACTAGATTTCAGAGGAAGATAAGCAACCTTACCATGGCTTTTGATGGGGTCTCTCGACTCATGCTTTCTCCAGGAATAAACTCCACCATGTCACCTGGGTGAACTAGGAGGATGCAGAATAATGATTAGTATACTGATTTAAGGCTTATGAATAGTTCAGGGAATTTCTTGATATGGACATCAGTGAAAATATACAGCAAAGATAAGAACAAGAATGAGAGATGCCTGCAAATAGAGTGTATCACACCCAGTGTACCACATCACTGCACAGATGAATACAGGGTTAGAACGACAAAAAGCTATCTTGTTAGAAATTTCTAGCAAAATTGGGGTGCACCGAAACTTAGGGGAAGGATTCTATCATCGAGGACCGGTTACTGAGTCTCAAACGTGAGCCAACAGTGCGACCAGAGATTCAGGCTGACTGATCCGCCGCCCGCCCTGCGGCCTGCCCCGCGGCTACAGACAGTGGGGTGCTGCCGAGAAGCGACCAGCAAGGAGAGAGAAACGGCGCTACGGATTCTGTGGAGTCCTCCCGGCTGTGCCCTCACTGAGCTCTGGACTGAGTTTGAGGTTTGAGATTGGGGAAGGAAGCAGTCCAGTTCTATCCCCAACAATGGAAAATCCACCAAGGAAGCCAGCGGACACCATCTTGATCAGCTGACTTCACCATCGCCAGGTTCCGACAGATTGCAACAATAAAACAGCATGAACAACCAGACTACATATAACTTATCAAATGCAAATAGATGAATTCTACGAACAGGTCTATATTCCACCTAAGCCCTTAACTACCCCCAAGTACTCCTGTCTATTCTCTTGGTAATATCCGCGTGCATTTGCGTAACACCGCAAAGTAGCTAACATATACTAACCTCCATACAAGCAAATCACCCGACCTTAACATAAAATTCTAAGTCCAAACCTCAGTTCTCTATACGCCATCAAAATCTGAAGGATTTAATAAAACCAATGAATTTACCTTTAATCACAATTAAATCCAACATCTCTAAACATCATCTCCTAACACAAAGGAGAGATAGTGGAACTATAAAAACCAAAACAAATTTAAAGGAGAAAACAGAAACACAGCAGTCAAAGAGAGTTGGAAAGTAACATGAGCACCATGAAAAAACAAGGGAAAAAAAAGAGTACAAACAATGCAGGACAACTTAAATACAATAGAGAAGCTAGAAGCACCAGAAAATTGGATGGAGAAGGAAGTCAAGGCATACCTAATTAAGATGGAATGGAATCTCAGAGAAGAGTTTATACAGCAAGTTCAAACAATGAACGTATATTTTGAAAATGAATTAAATAAGCAAATTCAAATGTCAAAGAACGAGCTCTATCACGAAATAGAGATTTCAAAAAAAAAAAAAAAACAGTAATCCTAGAAATGCAGGAAACGATAAAGCAAATTAAAAATTCAAACGAGAATATTACAAATAGACTAGATCAAGCAGAAGCCAGAACATCAGATAATGAAGACAAAGTTTATCAACTTGAAAAGAATATAGTCAACACAGAAATGATGCTTAAAAGACACGAGCAATCTATCCAAGAGAAATGGGATGTCTTAAAAAAACCAAACGTGAGAGTCATTGGGATAGAAGAAGGCATAGAGGTTCAAACCAAAGGAATGAACAATCTATTGAATGAAATAATCCTAGAAAATTAACCAGATGTGAACGATGAAATGGAATGCCAAATCCGGGAAGCCTACAGGACCCCAAACCTTCAAAACCGTAATAGGCCAACTCCAAGACACATAATTATGAAGATATTCAACATACAGAAGAAGGAGAGAATATTAAAAGCTACGAGAGAAAGGAGGCATATTACATTCAGGGGTAAACAAATTAGGTTAACGGCTGATATTTCATCACAGACGTTGAAAGCGAGAAGATCCTGGAGCAACGTATTTCAACTGCTAAAAAATAATGGATTCCAACCAAGAATACTGTATCCAGCAAAATTTAGCTTCAGATTTGACAATGAAACTAAAATATTTCATGATAAAAAAAAACATAAAAGAGTTCACAGCCATAAAACCAGTACAGCATGGCATCCTTAGCAAAACACTAAAAGAAGAGGAATTGAAAAACAGCACCCCAAACTAACAGTGGGAGGTAACTCAGTAAAGGGAAGGGAAAAAATAAACAAAAAGGAAAAATTAGCCATATTAAAATAAATAAATAAACAAGCATGAGGTTAGTACTAAGTATATGTCAATAGTAACCTTAAACGTTAATGGCTTACATTCCCCAATTAAGAGACATAGGCTAATAACCTGGATGAAAAAAAACAAATCCAAAAATACGCTGCCTTCAGGAGACTCATCTGATAGGAAAAGACATACACAGACTGAAGGTGAAAGGTTTGGAAAAATCATACCACTCACATAGTGCCCCGAAGCAAGCAGGAGTGGCCATAGTCAAATCGAATAAAATCAAATTCAAACCTAAGTTAATCAAAAAGGGTAAAGAAGGAAACTACATACTATTAAAAGGAACCACCCACATACAAGACATAACAATTATCAATATGTATGCATCAAACAATGGTGCTGTAACATTCATAAATCAAACTCTCCTCAAGTTCAATAGTCAAATAGACCACAACAGAATAATTATGGGTGACTTAAACACAAGGCTCTCTCCATTGGACAGATCCTCCAGACAAAAGCTGAATAGAAACTATAGAACTCAATAACCCAATCAATAACATAGACTTAACCAACATATATAGAATATATCAACCATCATCAAGTGGTTACACGTTCTTCTCAGCAGCACAAGAATCCTTCTCAAAGATAGACCATATATTATGCCATAGGACAACATTTAGAAAATATAAAGGTGCGGAGATAATACATGCATCTTATCTGATTACAGTGGAATGAAACTGGAAATCAATGATAAAAGAAGGAAGGAAAAACCATACATCTCATTGAAAATGAACAATAGGTTACTGAATGATAAATGGGTTACAAAAGACATAAAGGAGGAAATCAAAAAATTCTTGGAGATGAATGGAAATACAGACACAACATATTGAAATCTATGGGACACAATGAAAGCAGTTTTAAGAGGGAAATTCATTTCCTGGAGGTCATTTCTCAAAAAATGAAAAAACTAACAAATAAATGAGCTCAAACTTCATCTCAAAGCCCTAGAAAAGGAAGAGCAAAACAACAGCAAATATAGTAGAAGGCAAGAAATAATTAAAATTGGAGCGTAAGTCAACCAAATTGAAACAAACAAAAAAAGCCATTAAAAATTGATAAAACAAAAAGTTGGTTCTTTAAAAAAATAAATATGATTGACAGACCCTTAGCCATTCTAATGAAGAGAAGAAGAGAGAGAGCTCAAATTACTAACATACGAGATGAAAAAGGCAATGTCACAACAGACACGAAGAAAATACAGAAGATAATTAGAAATTATTTTGAAACCCTATATTCCAATAATATAGAAGATAGAGAAGTTACTGATAAATTTCAAAAGTTATATGATTTGCCCAGATTGAGTCAGGAAGATACACACAATATAAATAGACTAATAACAAAGGAGGAAATTGAAGAAGCCATCACAAGACTACCAACCAAGAAAAGCCCTGGATCAGATGGATATACAGCAGAGGTTTACAAAACCTTCAAAAAAAATAATACCAATACTTTTCAAGTTATTTCAAGAAATAGAAAAAGAAGGAGCTCTTCCAAATTCATTTTATGAGGCCAACATCACCCTGATTCCAAAACCAGACAAAGACACATCAAAGAAAGAAATCTACAGATCAATATCTCTAATGAACTTAGATGCAAAAATCCTCAATAAATTTCTGGCGAATCAAATACAAAAGCATATCAAAAAAATTGTGCACCATAATCAAGTAGAATTGATCCCCGGGATGCAAAGCTGGTTCAATATATAGAAATCAATAAATGTTATTCACCACATCAATAGATTTAACCATTAGAACCACATGATCATATCTATAGATGCAGAAAAAGCATTCAACAAAGTTCAGCATCCCTTTATGTTCAAAACACTAGAAAAACTAGGGATAACAGGAAGTTACATCAACATTGTAAAAGCTGTATATGCTAAGCCTCAGGCTAGCATCATTCTGAATGGAGGAAAACTGAAGGCATTCCCTCTAAAATTTGGAACATGACAGGGATGCCCTCTTTCAACACTTCTATTCAATTTAGTCCTCAAAATACTAACCAGAGAAATTAGACAGACAAAAGAAATTAACAGCACAAAAATAGAAAGAGAAGAACTTAAATTATCACCATATGCGGATGATATGATAACATATCTAACAGACCAAAAAGGTTGTACAAAGAAACTACTAGAGCTAATAAGTGAATTGAGCAAAATGGCAGAATATAAAATCAACACGCATTAATAAAAGGCATTCCTTTATATCAGTGACAAATCTTCTGAAATGGAAATGAGGACAACCACCCCATTCACAATTTTTTCAAAAAATAAAATAAAATAAAATACTTGAGAATCAACGTAACAAAAGAGGTGAAAGATTTATACGATGAAAACTACAGAACCCTAAAGAGAGAAATAGAAGAAGACCTTAGAAGGTGGAAAAATATACCCTGTTCATGGAAAGGAAGAACTAACATCATCAAAATGGCGATATTACCCAAAAGTTCTCTATAGGTTTAAAACAATGCCAATCAAACTCCCAATGGCATTTCTTGTAGAAACAGATAAAGTAATCATGAAATTCATATGGAAAAACAAAAGACCCAGAATAGCAAAAGCAATTCTAAGCAGGAAGTGCGAATCAGGAGGTATAGTGATACAAGATTCCAAAGTGTACTACAGAGCAATAGTAACAAAAACAGCATGGTACTGGTTTCAAATCGGGCGGGTGGACCAATAGCCAGATTACAGGACACAGAGACAAATCCACAAAATTATAACTATCTTATATTTGATAAAGGGGAAAAAAGCATGCAATGGAGGAAGGATAGCATCTTCAACAAATGGTGCTGGGAAAACTGGAAATACATATGCAACAAAATGAAATTGAATACCCTCCTCTCGCCATGCACAAAAATTAACTCAAAGTGGATCAAGAAGCTAGATATCAAATCAGAGACTCTGCGTCTGATAGAAAAAAAATTGGGTCCCATCTACATATTGTGGGGTCGGGCTCCAAATTCCTTAATAGGACACCCATAGCACAAAAGTTATTAACAAGAATCAACAAATTGGACTTACTTAAAATGAAAAGTTTTTTCTCAGCAAGAGACACAATAAGAGTGGTAAATAGTGAGCCTACATCATGGGAACAAATTTTTACTCCTCACACTTCAGATTGAGCCCTAATATACAGAGTATACAAAGAACTCAAAAAATTAAACAATAAGAAAACAAATAACCCAATCAACAAATGGGCCAAAGACCTGAACAGACACTTCTCAGAGGAGGACATACAATCAATCAACAAGTACATGAAAAATTGCTCATCATCTCTAACATTCAGAGAAATTCAGATCAAAACCAGCCTAAGATATCATCTCACTCCTGTAAGATTGGCAGCCATTCTGAAGTCAAACAACAACAAGTGCTGGAGAGGATGTGGGGAAAAGGGTACTCTTGAAAATTGCTGGTGGCATTGCAATCTGGTGCGGCCAATTTGGAAAGCAGTATGGAGATTCCTGGGAAAGCCGGGATGGAACCACCATTTGACCCAACTATTGCCCTTCTCCGACAATTCCCTGAAGACCTTAAAAGAGCGTACTACAGGGATACTACAACATCGATGTTCATAGCAGCACAATTCAGAATTGCTAGACTGTAGAACCAACCCAGATGCCCTTCAATAGATGAATGGACAAAAAAATGTGGCATTTATACAACATGGAGTATTACACAGCACAAAAAAATGACAATATCATGGAATTTGCAGGGAAATGGATGGCACTAGAGCAGATTAGGCTTAGTGAAGCTACCCAATCCCTTAAAAACCAATACCAAATGTCTTCTTTGAAATAATGAGAGCAACTAGAAATACAGAAGGGAGGAAGAGCAGGAAGTAAAGAAGAATATTAAACATATACATGAGTGGGAGGGAAAGGGAGAGAAAAGAGTAATTGCATGGTAATGGAGGAAGACCCTCCTTGTTATTCAAAATTACATATAAGAGGTTGTGAGGGTAATGGAAAAATAAACAAGGAGAGAAATGAATTATAGTAGATGGGGTAGAGAGCGAAGATGGGAGGAGAGGGGAGGGAGGATAGTAGAAGATAAGAAAGGTTGCAGAATACAACAGTTACTAATAGGGCATTATGTAAAAATGTGGATGTGTAACTGATGTGATTCTGCAATCTGTATTTGGGGTAAAATTGGGAGTTCATAACCAACTTGAATCTCATGTATGAAATAGGATATGTCAAGATCTTTGTAATATTTTGAACAATCAATAAAAAAAAAAACAATCCTGATGGCTCCCCTCAAAGTAAAGCACTTCCCACATAGAGCTCATGAGAAATGTGTGTGAAAAGCTTGGACACAATGCTATCTTCTTAACGTCCCAACTGATTCTGACTGGTTTTGGTCAGATCCCAGGTGGATACCTGGTTCATTGTAGAGCCCCACATGCTGAACAAGTGAGATCTTAGCACATAGTTGTATTTACCAAATGATGTCGTGGACTAAGATGAAGACACTCTGCTCAGAGAGGAGTTCAGGGATGAGAAGGAATGATGACCACAGTTCTTCTACCCTCACAGTGACCAGTGAGTGTCATTATCCATGTATGTATGAATAGAGGGACCCAAACAGCATATGAGACTGACAGTATAAAGACCTATCATATATACTGTCAATGTGATATCCTGCAGACCACAAAAGGGGCAGCACAGACCTAAACTAGGGATCAGATACCACTGCTGTGCTGAGCTGGATCTTCACTAGAGCCCAACTTTTGCTCTGTAACTGGATGAATTGAAATTGTGCTGATCTGGCCCCATGAAAACCCATCCAGTTAAAACATGTTTCTACAAAGTAGTGTCTACAAAAAAACACAAAAATGTAGCTTTCAGGGTCAGTTGGAACATGCAAAGTAAGACCTTCCTTAGTTACAGTAATATCTGGCCTGTGCATCTCCTCTGACACAGATGCCCACCATAAGTGAGCATAGTGCATTGGTGAACCTGAGGGTCACTGATAAGGATTGGCCGTGTCCAGAAACTTTTGCCTAGAATGGGGATTTGAAGATGAATTCTGACACCTCTCACAAAAAATGTATATGAAACTGAAAATTTTTCATGAGTGAAGTGTTGTGAATAATCACATGCACTGATTAAATATAGGACCTACTGACAGGTGAGGTTTGCTATTAAATGAAGTTGCTACTGGTGCAGTGACAGGAATGAAGTGGAGCTTTTTCTTTATAGAGTGCCGTGAAAATTTTCTGGGTTTTGTTGGGATATGTTTTGCATGTTAATTGAGGTATTGGTGTGGAATGAACTGCACACATGGAAAGTTTACAGTTTGATCTATTTACACATATACAAAATCATGATCTAATGGAGATGGCTTTTTTGTTTAAACATGTGGACATTGGCATCTTGGCATGTATATATCTAAAGAAACAAACAAATGTGCAAAAACGAACAAAAAGTCACACTCAGAATCATGTTGCATGAATGCACACAGAGACACATGTATAAAACTTTCATTGACCTAACCACGTTGCTCAACTCACACAGGTGCTTCAAGGAAATATGCAGAATGACCATAGATATTTTTAAATCAATTTAGACAACAAACCCCTCACTTCTCATTCTCAAAGAAGTAGTGGAATCACTGAGACTCTGCACTCAAAAGGAAGGAAGACTCTCTGACCCTGGGCATCATCTACATTTTCACAGGAAGAGAGTGAGCCCAGGATACATACCAATTATGGATCCTTTTGAATCATCCTGTGAATAGAGAAAAGGAGTCACTATGAAGATCAAGCCATGCTCTGACCTGTGTGCACAAGTCTTTTGTTTACTTGGTGACATTCGAATATCCAATGAGAATGGGGGCAAATCAAGGAAACAGATAGCAAATGTACTCTCACCAAATGACACAAGCTTTTTCTAGGGGATTTGTGTCACAGGTCTATATTAAGTGATAATTAAGGAATTCAATGGCCAGGAGGGAAAACCATAGCCAGGCACAAAGCTTGTTATCATACAGTGTGTAGTTTATACTGTTTCTTGTTAATGTTGCCTTCAGTGAGGTCTCATTTGGCAACAGACACCCCAATGAGAATCTGCACAGTCAGGAAATTGTGTATGTCATCTTTTGTAATATCATATTACAAGAGAAAGAGAAACTAAAGAGCAACACTGGATTTCAGAGGAAGATAAGCAACCTTACCATGGATTTTGATGGGGTCCTTCGACTCATGCTTTCTCCAGGAATGAACTCCACCATGTCATTTGGGTGAACTAGGATGATGCAGAATAATGATTATTATACTAATTTAAGGCTTATGAATAGTTCAGGGCATTTCTTGATATGAACATCAGTGAAAATCTACAGCAAAGATAAGAACAAGAATGAGAGATGGCTGCGAATAGAGTGTATCACACCCAGTGTACCGCATCACTGCAGAGGTGAATAAAGGGTTAGAACGACAAAAAGCTATCTTGTTAGGAATTTCCAGCAAAATTGCGGTGCACCGAAACCTAGGGAAAGGATTTCCATCACCGAGGACCGGTTACTGAGTCTCAAATGCAAGCCAACTGTGCCACCAGAGATTCAGGCTGACTGATCCACCGCCGGCCCTGCGGCCCGCCCAGCATCTACAGATGGTGGGGTGCCGCCGAGAAGCTACCAGCAAGCAGAGGAAAATGGCGCTCCGGATTCTGTGGAGTCCTGCTGGCTGTGCCCTCACTGAGATCTGGGATGAGTTCGGGGTTTGAGATGGGTTAACGAAGCAGTCAAGTTGTATCCCCCACAACGGAAAGTCCACCAAGGAAGCCAGAGGCCAACATCTTGGAAAGCTGACGTCACCATCGCCAGGTTCCGACAGATTGCAAAAATAAAACAGCATGAACAACCAGACTACCTATAACTTACTAAATGCAAATAGATGAATAATACGAATAGGTCTATAGTCCACCTAAGCCCTTTACTACCCCCAAGTACTCGTGTCTATTTTCTTCTTAATATCTGGCTGCATTTGAGTTACCCCCCCCCCCAAAGAAGCTAACGTATCCTAATCTCCAAACAATCAAATCACCGGACCTTAACATAAAATTCTAAGTCCAAACCTCTGTTCTCTATATGCCATCAAAATCTGAAGGCCTCTAATGAAACCAATGAATTTACATTAAATCACAATTAAATCCAAAATCTCGAAACAGTTTCTCCTAACACAAAGGAGAGATAGTGGAAGTATAAAAACCTGAAAAAAAAAATTAAAGGAGAAAACAGAAACACAGCAGTGAAGCAGAGTTGGAAAGTACCTTGAGCACCATGAAAAAACAAGTGGAAAAAGGAACACAAACAATGCAGGACAACTTAAATACAAAGGAGAACCTAAAGGCACCAGAAAAATGGATGGAGAAAGAAGTCAAGGCATACCTAATTCAGATGGAATGTAATCTTAGAGAAGACATTAGACAGCAAGTTCAAACAATGAACGTATATTTTGAAAACCAATTAATTAAGAAAATTCAAATGTCAAAGAACGCGCTCTATCACGAAATAGAGTTTTAGAAAAAAACAAACAGTAATCTTAAAAATGCAAGAAACCCTAAACCAAATTAAAAACTCAAACGAGAATATTACAAATAGACTAGATCAAGTAGAAGCCAAAACATCAGATAATGAAGGCAAAGTTTATCAACTTGAAAAGAATATAGTCAACACAGAAAGGATACTTAAAAGACATGAGCAATATATCCAAGATATATATGATGTCATAAAAAAACCAAACCTGAGAGTCATTGGAATAGAAGAAGGCATAAAGCATCAAACCAATGGAATGAACAATTTATTGAATGAAATAATCCAAGAAAAATTCCCAGATATTAAAGGTGGAATGGATTGCCAAATCCTCGAAGCCTACAGGACCCCGGACATTCAAAACCATAATAGACCAACTCCAAGACACATAATTATGAAGATATCCAACATAGAAAACAAGGAGAGAATATTAAAAGCTATGAGAGAAAGGAGGCAGATTACATTCAGGGGTAAACCAATTAGGTTAATGGCTGATTTTTCATCACAGATGTTGAAAGCAAGAAGATCCTGGAACAACGTATTTCCAACAATAAAAAATAATGTATTCCAACCAAGAATACTGTATCCAGTATTGATAATGAAATTAAAATATTTCATGATAAATAAAAGTTGAAAGAATTCGCAGACAGAAAACCAGCACTGCATGGCATCTTGAGCAAAACACTACAAGAAGAGGAATTGAAAAACAGCTAGCCAAACTAACAGTGGGAAATAACTCAGTAAAAGAAAGGAAAAAAAATAACCAAAAGAAAATACTACCCATATAAAAATAAATAAATAAACAAGCACGACGGGTAGTACTAACCATATTTCAATAGTAACCTTAAATGTTAATGGCTTAAATTCCCCAATTAAGAGACATAGGCTAATAACCGGGATTAAAAAACCAAATCCAACAATATGCTGCCTTCAGGAGACTCATCTGATAGGAAAAGACATACACAGACTGAAGGTGAAAGGTTGGGAAAAATCATACTACTCACATAGTCCCCCGAAGTAAGCAGGAGTGGCCATACTCAAATCGAATAAAATCAACTTCAAACCTAAGTTAATCAAAAGAGATAAAGGAGGACACTACATACTATTAAAAGGAACCATCCATCAACCAGACATAACAATTATCAATATATATGCACCAAACAATGGTGATGCAACATTCATAAAACAAACTCTCCTCAAGTTCAAGAGTCAAATAGACCACAACACAATAATTATGGGTGACTTCAACACACCGCTTTCTCCATTTGTCAGATCCTCCAGACAAAAGCTGAATAAAGAAACTATAGAACTCAATAAGACAATCAATAACTTAGACTTAACCGACATATATAGAATATATCAACCATCATCAAGTGGATACACATTCTTCTCAGCAGCACATGGGTCCTTCTCAAAGATAGACCATATATTATGCCATAGGACAACTAATAGTAAATATAAAGGTGCGGAGATAATACCATGAAACTTACCTGATTACAATGGAATTAAACTGGGTATCAATTATAAAAGAAAGATGGAAAAATCATACATCTTATGGAAAGTGAACAATATGTTACTGAAAGATCAATGGGTTACAAAAGACATAAAGGAGTAAATCAAAAAATTCTTGGAGATGAATGGAAATACAGACACAAAATATTGGAATCTATGGGACAAAATGAAAGCAGTTTTAAGAGGGAAATTCATTTCCTGGAGGTCATTCCTCAAAAAATGAAAAAAAAAAACAACAAATAAATGAGCTCACACTTCATCTCAAAGCCCTAGAAAAGGAAGAGCAAAACAAAAGCAAATGTAGTAGAAGGCAAGAAATATTTAAAGTCAGAGCGGAAATCAACGAAATTGATACAAAAAAAAACATTAAAAATTGATAAAACAAAAAGTTGGTTCTTTGAAAAAATAAATAAGTTCGACAGACCCTTAGCCATGCTAATGAAGAGAAGATGAGAGGGATCTCAAATTACTAACACACGGGATGAAAAAGGCAATATCACAACGGACACTACAGAAATACAGAGGATAATTCAAAATTATTTTGAAACCCTATATTCCAATAAAATGGAAGATAGCAAAGATATCGATAAATTTCTTAAGTCATATGATTTGCCCAGATTGAGTCAGGAAGATACACACAATTTAAAAAGACCAATAACAAAGCAGAAAATTGAAGAAGCCATGAAAATACTGCCAACCAAGAAAGGCCCTGGACGACATGGATATACAGCAGAGTTTTACAAAACGTTCATAGAAGAATTAATACCAATACCTTTCAAGTTATTTTAAGAAATAGAAAAAGAAGGAGCTCTTCCAAATTCATTGCATGAGGCCAACATCACCTTGATCCCAAAACTAGATAAAGACACTTCAAAGAAAGAAAACTACAGACCAATATCTCTAATGAACTTAGATGAACAAATCCTCAAAAAAATTCTTTTGAATCGAATACAAAAGCATATCAAAAAAATTGTGCACCATGATCAAGTAGGATTCCTCCCCGGGATGCAAGGCTGGTTCAATATACAGAAATCAATAAATGTTATTCACCACATCAATAGATTTAACCATAAGAACCACATGATCATCTCGATAGATGCAGAAAAAGCATTCGACAAAGTTCAGCATCCGTTTATATTCAAAACAATAGAAAAACTAGGGATAACAGGAACTTACCTCAACATTGTAAAAGCTATATATACTAAGCCTCAGTCTAGCATCATTCTGAATGGAGAAAAACTGAAAGCATTCCCACTAAAATCAGGAACAAGACAGGGATGCCCTCCCTCACCACTTCAATTCAATTTAGTCCGCGAAATACTAGCCAGAGCAATTAGACAAACAAAAGAACTTAAGGGCATAAAAATAGGAAAAGAAGAACTTAAATTATCACCATATGCGGATGATATGATAATATATCTAACAGACCAAAAAGAGTCTACAAAGAAACAACTAGAGCTTATAAGTGAATTTAGCAAAGTGGAAGGATATAAAATCAACATGCATAAATCAAAGGCATTCCTGTATATCAGCGACAAATATTCTGAAATGGAAATGAGGGCAACAACCCCATTCACAAAATCCTCAAAAAAAAAAGTAAATTACTTGGGAACCAATCTAATAAAAGAGGTGAAAGATTAATACAATGAAAACTACAGAACCCTAAAGAGAGAAATAGAAGAAGACCTTAGAAGATGGGAAAATATACCCTATTCATGGATAGGAAGAACTAACATCATCAAAATGGCAATATTACCCCAAGTTCTCTGTAGGTTTAATGCAATGCCAATCAAAATCCCAACAGCATTTCTAGTAGAAATAGATAAAACAATCATGAAATTCATATGGACAAATAAAAGACCCAGAATAGCAAAAGCAATTCTAAGCAGGAAGTGTGAATCAGGAGGTATAGTGATACCAGATTTCAAACTGTACTACAGAGCAATAGTAACAAAAACAGCATGGTACTGGTACCAAAACAGGCAGGTGGACCAATGGTACAAATTAGAGGACACAGAGACAAATCCACAAAATTACAACTTTCTTATATTTGATAAATGGGATAAAAGCATGCAATGGAGGAAGGATAGCATCTTCAACAAATGGTGCTGGGAAAATTGAAAATCCATATGCAAAAAAATAAAAGTTAATCCCTTTCTCTCACCATGCACAAAAGTTAACTCAAAATCGATCCAAGAGCTTCATATCAAATCAGAGACTCTGCGCCTGATAGAAGAAAAAGTTGGTTACAATCTACATATTGTGGGATCGGGCTCCAAATTCCTTAATAGGACACCCATAGCACAGAGTTAATAACTAGGATCAACAAATGGGACTTACTTAAACTAAAAAGTTTTTTCTCAGCAAGAGAAACAATAAGAGAGGTAAATAGGGAGCCTACATCCTGGTAACAAATTTTTACTCCTCACACTTCAGATAGAGCCCTAATATCCAGAGTATACAAAGAACTCAGAAAATTAAACAATAAGATAACAAATAACCCAATCAACAAATGGGCCAAAAACCTGAACAGACACTTCTCAGAGGAGGACTTACAATCAATCAACAAGTATATGAAAAAAATGCTCACCATTTCTAGCAGTCAGAGAAATGCAAATCCAAACCACCCTAAGATACCATCTCACTACAGTAAGATTAGCAGCCATTATGAAGGCAACCAACAACAAGTGCTGGAGAGGTTGTGGGGAAAAGGGTACTCTTGTACATTGCTGGTGGGACTGCAAATTGGTGCGGCCAATTTGGAAAGCAGTATGGAGATTCTTGGGAAAGCTGGGAATGGAACCACCATTTGACCCAGCTATTGCCCTTCTCGGACTGTTCCCTGAAGACCTTAAAAGAGCATACTACAGGGATACTGCCACAACGGTGTTAATAGCAGCACAATTCACAATAGCTAGACTGTGGAACCAACCCAGATGCCCTTCAATAGATGAATGGATACAAAAGTTGCATTTATACACCATGGAGTATTATGCAGCACTAAGAAATGACAAATTCATGGAATTGGCAGGGAAATTGATGGCACTAAAACAGATTATGCTTAGTGAAGCTAGCCAATCCCTTAAGAAAATACCAAATGTCTTCTTTGATATAATGAGAGCAACTAAGAACAGAGCAGGAAGGAAGAGCAGGAAGAAAAGATTAACATTAAACAGATACATGAGGTGGGAGGTAAAGGGAGAGTAAAGAGAAATTGCATGGTCATTGAGGGAGACCCTCATTGTTATACAAAATTACATATAACAGGTTGTGAGGGGAATGGGAAAATAAACAAGGAGAGAAATGAATTGCAGGAGATGGGTAGAGAGCGAATATGGGAGGGGAGGGGAGGGGGGATAGTAGAGGATAGGAAAGGTTGCAGAATACAACAGTTACTAATAAGGCATTATGTAAAAATGTGGATGTCAAACCAATGTGATTCTGCAATCTGTATTTGGGGTAAAATTGGGAGTTTATAACCAACTTGAATCTAATGTATGAAATAGGATATGTCAAGAGGATTTTAATGTTTTGAACAACCAATAAAAAAAAGGATCCTGATGGCTCTCCTCAAAGTCAAGCACATCCCACCCAGAGCTCATAAGAAATGTGTGTGAAAAGCTTGGACACAATGCTATCTTCTTCACTTCCCTACTGATTCTGGCTGGTCCTGGTCAGATCCCAAGTGGATACCTGGTTCATTGTAGAGCCCCAAGTGCTGAACAAGTGAGATCTTAGCACACAGTTGCAATTATCAAAAGATGTCATGGACTAAGATGAAGACACTCTGCCCAGGAAGGAGTTCAGGGATGAGAAGGAATGATGACCACAGTGGTTTTACCCTCACAGTGACCAGTCAGTGTCAGTATCCATGTATGTATAAATAGAAGGAACCAGAGAGCATTTGGGACTGACATTATGAAGACCTATCATATATAATGTCAATGTGATATCCTGCAGGCCACACAGGGAGCAGCACAGACCTAAACTAGGGATCGGACACCACTGCTGTGCTGAGCTGGATCTTCATTACAGCCCACCCTTTGCTGTGTAACTAGATGAGCTGCAATTGTGCTGATGAGGCCCCATGAAAATCCATCCAGTGAAAACATGTTTCTACAAAGTAGTGTCTACAAAAAAACCCAATAAGGTAGCTTTCAGTGTCAGTTGGAACATGCAAAGTAAGACCTTCCTTAGCTACAGTAATGTCTGGCCTGTGCATCTCCTCTGTCTCAGATGCCCACCATAAGTGAGCATAGTGCATTGGTGGACCTGAGGGCCATTGTTAAGGATTGACCCTGTCCAGAAATTTGAGCCTAGAATGGGGATTGGAAGATGAATTCTGACACCTCTCACAAAAAATGTATATGAACATGAAAATTTTTCATGAGTAAAGTGTTGTGAACTATCACATGCACTGATTAAATATAGGACATACTGACAGGTAAAGTTTGCTATTAAATGACGTTGCTACTGGTGCAGTGACAGGATTGAAATGGAGTTTTTCCTTTATAGAGTGTCATGAAAATTTTCTGGGTTTTCATGGGATAAGTTTTGCATGTTAATTGAGGTATTGGTGTGGAATAAACTGCACATATGGAAGGTTTACAGTTTGATCTATTTACACATATACAAAATCATGATCTAATGGAGATGGCTTTTTTTGTTTAAACATATCGACGTTGGCCTCATGGCATGTATATATCTAGAGAAACAAGCAAATGTGCAAAAACGAACACAAATTCACACTCAGAATCATGTTGCGTGAATGCACACAAAGACACATGTATAAAACTCTCATTGACCTAGCAACTTTGCTCAACTCACATAGGTGCTTCAAGGAAATATGCAGAATGGCCATAGATATTTTTTAAATCAATTTAGACCACAACCCCTCACTTCTCATTCTCAAGGAGGTAGTGGAATCACTGAGACTCTGCACTCAAAATGAAGGAAGACTCTTTGACCCTTGGCATTATCTACATTTTGAAACAGGAAGAGAGTGAGCCCAGGATACATACCAATTATGGATCCTTTTGATTCCTCCTGTGAATACAGAAAAGGAGTCACTATGAACATCAAGCCATGATTTGACCTGTGTGCACAAGTCTTTTGTTTATTGGTGACATTCAAATATTCAATGAGAATGTGTGCAAATCAAGGGAAGAGATAGCAAATATACACTCACCAAATGACACAAGCTTTTCTAGGGTATTTGTGTCACAGGTCTATATTAGGTGATAATTAAGGAATTTGATGACCAGGATGGAAAATCATATCCAGGCACAAAGCTTGTTATTATACGGTGTGTAGTTTATACTGTTTCTTGTTATATTGCCTTCAGTGAGGTCTCATTTGGCAACAGACACCTTAATGAGAATCTGCACACTCAGGAAATTGTGTATGTCATCTCCAGGAAACCATATCATATTACAAGAGAAAGAGATACTAAAGAGCAACACTTGAATTTCAGAGGAAGATAAGCAACCTTACCATGGCTTCTGATGGGGCCTCTTGATCCATGCTTTCTCCAGGAATGAACTCCACCATGTCATTTGGGTGAGCTAGGAGGATGCAGAATAATGATTAGTATACTGATTTAAGGCTTATGAATAGTTCAGAGCATTTCTTGATATGGACATCAGTGAAAATATACAGCAAATATAAGAACAAGAATGAGTGATGGCCGCAAATAGAGTGCATCACACCCCGTGTAACACATCACTGCACAGGTGAATACAGGGTTAGAACAACAGAAAGCTATCTTGTTAGGAATTTCCAGCTGAATTGGGGTGCACCGAAACCTAGAGGAAGGATTTCCATCACCGAGGACTGATTACTGAGTCTCAAATGCGAGCCAACGGTGTGACCAGAGATCCAGGCTGACTGATCAGCCGCCTGCCCTGCGGCCCTCCCCGTGGCTACAGACGGCGAGGTGCCGCCGAGAAGCGACCAGCAAGCAGAGAGAAACGGCACTACAGATTCTGTGGAGTCCTGCTGGCTGTGCACTCTCTGAGCTCTGGGATGAGTTCGGGGTTTGAGATGAAGAAAGGAAGCGGTCCAGTTCTATCCCGCACAACTTAAAGTCCACCAATGAAGCCAGCGGGCAACATCTTGTAAAACTGACGTCACCATCGCCAGGTTATGACAGATTGCTACAATAAAACAGCATGAACAACCAGACTACATATAACTTACTAAATGCAAATAGATGAATACTACAAATAGGTGTATAGTCCACCCAAGCCCTTAACTACCCCCAAGTATTCCTGTCTATTCTCTTGTTAATATCCGACTGCATTTGAGTAACCCCCCCCAAAGAGGCTAACGTATCCGAACCTCCATACAATCAAATCAACCGATCTTTACATAAAATCTTAAGTCCAAACCTTAGTTCACTATATGCCATCAAAATCTGAAGGCCTTTAATGAAACCAATGAATTTACCTTATATCACAATTAAATCCAACATCTCGAAACATTGTCTCCTAACAAAAAGGAGAGATAGTGGAAATATAAAAACCAAAACAAATTTAAAGGAGAAACAGAAACACAGTAGTCAAACAGAGTTGGGAAGTAACTTGAGCACCATGAAAAAAACAAAGGGAAAAAGGAGCACAAACAATGCAGGACAACTTAAATACAAAGGAGAACCTACAGGCACCAGAAAAATGGACAGAGAAAGAAGTCAAGGCATACCTAACTCAGATGGAATGGAATCTTAGAGAAGACTTTAGACAGCAAGTTCAAACAATGAACGTATATTTTGAAAACGAAGTAAATAAGCAAATTCAAATGTAAAAGAACAAGCTCTATCACGAAATAGAGATTTAGAAAATAAAACAAACAGTAATTTTAGAAATGCAGGAAACCATAAACCAAATTAAAAACTGAAACGAGAATATTAAAAGACAAAAGGTTTATATGATCTGAAGAGAAACCAGAGTATAACAAATGAGAATACTACAAATAGACTAGATCAAGTAGAAGCCAGAACATCAGATAATGAAGACAAAGTTTATCAACTTGAAAAGAATATTGTCAACACAGAAAAGATGCTTAGAAGGCACGAGCAATCTATTCAAGAGACATGGGATGTCATAAAAAAACCAACCCTGAGAGTCATTGGAATAAAAGAAGGCATAGAGCATCAAACCAAAGAAATGAACAATTTATTGAATGAAATAATCTTAGGAAACTTCCCAAATATGAAAGGTGGAATGGATTGCCAAGTCCACAAAACAAAAAGGGAATATTAAAAGCTACGAGAGAAAGGAGGAAGATTTCTCTCAGGGGTAAACCAATTAGGTTAACGCTGATTTTTCATCACAGACGTTGAAAGCGAGAAGATCCTGGAACAACGTATTTCCAACGATAAAAAATATTGGATTTCAACCAAGAATACTGTATCCAGCAATATTAAGCTTCAGATTTGACAATGAAACTAAAATATTTCATGATAAATAAATGTTAAAAGAATTCACATCAAGAAAACCAGCACTGCATGGCATCTTGAGCAAAACACTACAAGAAGAGGAATTAAAAAACAGCACCCCAAACTAACAGTGGGAGGTAACTCAGTAAAGGGAAGGAAAAAAAAATAACCAAAAAGGAAAAACTATCCATATTAAAATAAATAAATAAACAAGCATGACCGGTAGTACTAACCATATTTCAATAGTAACCTTAAGCGTTAATGGCTTAAATTTCCAAATTAAGAGACATAGGCTAATAACCTGGATTAAAACAACAAATCCAACAATATGCTGCCTTCAGGAGACTCATCTGATAGGAAAAGACATACACAGAATGAAGGTGAAAGGTTGGGAAAAATTATACCACTCACATGGTCCCCCGAAGCAAGCAGGAGTGGCCATAGTCATATCGAATGAAATCAACTTCAAACCTAAGTTAATCAAAAGGGATAAAGAAGGACACTACATACTATTAAAAGGTACCATCCACCAACAAGACATAACAATTATCAATATATATGCACCAAACAATGATGCTGAAACATTCATAAAACAAACTCACCTCAAGTTCAAGAGACAAATAGACCACAACAAAATAATTGTGGGTGACTTCAACACACCGCTCTCTCCATTGGACAGATCCTCCAGACAAAAGCTGAATAAAGAAACTATAGAACTTAATAACACAATCAATAACCTAGACTTAACCGACATATATAGAATATATCAACCATCACCAAGTGGATACACGTTCTTCTCAACAGCACATGGATCCTTCTCAAAGATAGACCATATATTATGCCATAGGACAACTATTAGTAAATATAAAGGTGTGAAGATTATACCATTTAACTCATCTGATTGCAGTGGAATGAAACTGGATATCAATGATAAAAGAAGGATGGAAAAATCATACATCTTATGAAAAATGAAGAATATGTTACTGAATGACCAATGGGTTACAAAAGACATAAAGGAGTAAATCAAAAAATTCTTGAAGATGAATGGAAATACAGACACAACATATTGGAATCTATGGGACAAAATGAAAGCAGTTTAAAGAGGGAAATTCATTTCCTGGAGGTAATTCCTCAAAAAATGAAAAAATCAACAAATAAATGAGCTCACACTTCATCTCAGGGCCCTAGAAAAGGAAGAGCAAAACAACAGCAAATGTAGTAGAAGGCAAAAAATAATTAAAATCAGGGGAGAAATCAATAAAATTGAAACAAAAAAAAACATTAAAAAATTGATAAAACAAAAAGTTGGTTCTTTGAAAAATAAATAAGATCGACAGACCCTTAGCCAAGCTAACGAAGAGAAGAACAGAGAGAGCTCAAATTACTAACATACGGGATGAAAAAGGCAATATCACAATGGACACTGCAGAAATACAGAAGATAATTAGAAATTATTTTGAAACCTTATATTCCAATAAAATAGAAGATAGCAAAGATATTGATAAATTTCTTAAGTCATATGATTTGCCCAGATTGTCAGGAAGATACACACAATTTAAACAGACCAATAACAAAAGAGGAAATTGAAGAAGCCATCAAAAGACTACCAACCACGAAAAACCCTGGACGACATGGATATACAGCAGAGTTTTACAAAACCTTCTAAGAAGAATTAATACCAATACTATTCAAGTTATTTCAAGAAATAGAAAAAGAAGGAGCTCTTCCAAATTCATTCTATGAGGCCAACAACACCCTGATCCCGAAAAAATACAAAGACACTTCAAAAAAAGAAAACTACAAACCAATATCTCTAATGAACTCATATGCAAAAATCCTCAAAAAAATATTGTGATTCGAATACAAAAGAATATTAAAAAATTGTGCACCATGATCAAGTAGGATTCATCCCCAGGATGCAAGGCTGGTTCAATATACAGAAATCAATAAATGTTATTCACCACATCAATAGATTTAACCATAAGAACCACATGATCATCTCAATAGATGCAGAAAAAGCATTCGACAAAGTTCAGCATCCCTTTATGTTGAAAACACTAGAAAAACTAGGGATAACAGGAACTTACCTCAACATTGTAAAAGCTATATATGCTAAGCCTCAGTCTAGCATCATTCTGAATGGAGAAAAACTGAAGGCATTCCCACTAAAATCTGGAACAAGACAGGGATGCCCTCCCTCACCACTTCTCTTCAATTTAGTTCTCGAAATACTAGCCAGAGCAATTAGACAGACAAAAGAAATTAATGGCTAAAAAATAGGAAAAGAAGAACTTAAATTATCACATATTCAGATGATATGATAATATATCTAACAGACCAAAAAGGTTGTACAAAGAAACTACTAGAGCTAATAAGTGAATTTAGCAATTTGGCAGGATATAAAATGAACACTCATAAATCAAAGGCATTCCTGTATATCAGTGACAAATCTTCTGCAATGGAAATGAGGACAACCACTGCATTCACAATATCCTCAATAAAAATAAAATACTTGGGAATCAATCTAACAAAAGAGGTGAAAGATTTATACAATGAATACTACAGAAACCTAAAGAGAGAAATAGAAGAAGACATTAAAAAATGGAAAAACATACCCTGTTCATGGATAGGAAGAACTAACATCATCAAAATGGCGATACTACAAAAAGTTCTCTATACGTTTAATGCAATGCCAATCAAAATCCCAACAGCATTTCTTGTAAAAATAGATAAAGTAATCATGAAATTCATATGGAAAAATAAAAGACCCAGAATAGCAAAAGCAATTCTAAGCAGGAAGTGTGAATCAGGAGGTATAGTGATACCAGATTTCAAACTGTACTGCAGAGCAATAGTAACAAATCCAGAATGTTACTGGTACCATAACAGGCAGGTGGACCAATGGTACAGATTAGAGGACACAGAGACGAATCCACAAAATTACAACTTTCTTATATTTGATAAATCGGATAAAAGCATGCAATGGAGGAGGGATAGCATCTTCAAAAAATGGTGCTGGGAAAATTGAAAATCCATATGCAAAAAAATAAAAGTGAATCCCTTTCTCTCACCATGCACAAAAGTTAACTCAAAATCGATCAAAGAGCTTCATATCAAATCAGAGACTCTGCGCCTGATAGAAGAAAAAGTTGGTTACAATCTACATATTGTGGAATCGGGCTCCAAATTCCTTAATAGGACACCCATAGCACAGAGTTAATAACTAGGATCAACAAATGGGACTTACTTAAACTAAAAAGTTTTTTTCTCAGCAAGAGAAACAATAAGAGAGGTAAATAGGGAGCCTACATCCTGGTAACAAATTTTTACTCCTCACACTTCAGATAGAGCCCTAATATCCAGAGTATACAAAGAACTCAAAAAATTAAACAATAAGATAACAAATAACCCAATCAAAAAATGGGTCAAAGACCTGAACGGACACTTCTCAGAGGAGGACAAACAATCAATCAACATGTACATGAAAAAATGCTCACCATTTCTAGCAGTCAGAGAAATGCAAATCAAAACCACCCTAAGATACCATCTCACTCCAGTAAGATTAGCAGCCATTCTGAAAGAAAACAAAAACAAGTGCTGGAGAGGTTGTGGGGAAAAGGGTACTCTTGTACATTGCTGGTGGGACTGCAAATTGGTGCGGCCAATTTCAAAAGCAGTATGGAGATTCCTGAGAAAGCTGGGAATGGAACCACCTTTTGACGCAGCTATTGCCCTTCTCGGACTGTTCCCTGAGGACCTTAAAAGAGCATACTACAGGGATACTGCCACAACGATGCTCATAGCAGCACAATTCACTATAGCTAGCCTGTGGAACCAACCCAGATGCCCTTCAATAGATGAATGGATTAAAAAAAGTGGAATTTATACACAATGGAGTATTATGCAGCACTAAAAATTACAAATTCATGGAATTGACTGGGAAATGGATGGCATTAGAGCAGATTATGCTAAGTGAAGCTAGCCAATCCCTAAAAAATCAAAGGCCAAATGTCTTCTTTGTTATAATGAGAACAACTATGAACAGAGCAGGGAGGAAGAGCAGGAGGAAAAGATCAACTTTATACAGAGACATGAGGTGGGAGGGAAAGGGAGAGAAAAGGGAAATTGCATGGAAATGGAAAGAGACCTTCATTGATATACAAAATTACATATAAGATAATTTAAGTTATGAACTCCCATTTTTACCCTGTATACACATTGCAGAATCACATCAGTTACACTTCCGTTGATTTATATATTGCCATACTGGTGTCTGTTGTATTCTGCTGCCTTTCCTATCCTTACTATCCCACTTGAATCAAAGTGTGGAATATGATATATCAAGATCTGTGTTATGTTTTGAACAACCAACAATAAAAAAAAGATAATTTTAGGGGGAAGGGAATAAAATCCAGAGAAAGAATTAAATTACAACAGATGGGGTAGAGAGCGAAGATGAGAGGGGAGGGGAGGGAGGATAGTAGAGGATAGGAAAGGTATCAGAATACAACAGTTACTAATATGGCATTATGTAAAAATGTGGATGTGTAACTGATGTGATTCTGCAATCTGTATTTGGGGTTAAAATGGGAGTTCATAACCCACTTGAATCTAACGCATGAAATAGGATATGTCAAGAGCTTTGTAATATTTTGAATAACCAATAAAAAAGAACAAGAATGAATGGGAAGCACAGCCTTTGGGTTTCCAGTAGATTGGAACCAGGTGTGATATATTTTTTTTGTATTTTTTACCTTTAGGAGTATGTTTTTCTCTAGAGATGACCACTGAGGCCACTTTAAAATATGCAAAATATTTCACATCTCTGTAGGAGATTAGTTATTACTAATATATTGTAATAACCTGGACTGTGTTATATCACTAAGTGATATACACAGTTCCCTAACCCAAAGCATCACCACCAGGATAATTTCCTGAACTCTTAATGCTTCTTTCACTTACAGAGTGAATAACCTGGATCTTTTGGCTCAGCAACATCTCTGTCTACAGAGAGGGCCTACTAACCAAAACTACATTTGGGTGTCATGAAGTGGGAAAAAATTATATCAAGCAAATCATGCATTAGTGTGGGTTTTTATTTTTAGAAAATGGATGCTTGTTCTGGGCATGTTAGAAGAGAATTTCTGAAGAAGCTCCCATAGCCTCACAAACACATACACAATTATTACACATGGACATGCTCAGAGATACCACCCCATGCTCATTCACATAAATGCACACCACACAAAAGACAGCTATTTCAGGATCATGGTAGTGGGCCACAATTCTTCACTGGATTATCACTTTGTCACCATATGCCTATCCTCATTTCCAAACAAAATCTAAATCCAGGATAACTTTTTATATAGAAACCGGAAGGAATGTGTGACCTATCTAAGTACAGAGGTTTTGCTCAGCATGTTAGGGAGTTGAGAATACTTACTTTGCTCATTTGTTGCAGAGGCTACCTGTAGTTACAGAAAGGAAGACAGCGTGAGCAGGAGATCATTTGCACAAGTTTACTGTTGGCTGTGGTGAGATTAGATAACTAGATGGGAAACAGCAGTTGGGGCAAAGATCACAAAGTAAGGCAGAGAAGGCACTTGTGAAAATACATGAGCTTTGCATGAGGGATTTCTCAGGTACAATTTGATGACATGCATAAAATTCTTTTTCTCTCAAGGAAAAGTGCCACTGAAGAAAATGCTCACTACAATTATTTGACAATGGTTGTTCTCATATGTGAATGTCATCTTGAATCATTCTCACAGGGAATAGATGTGCAGTAGTAATTCCATCACCTATGAGTCACCTATAATGAACACTGTCATATTTTCATGAAGGAATTTGAATTAAAAGGAAGAAAACAACACTTATATCTAAGAGAAAGAAGGGTCACATTACCTTAACAATGTAATTTTTTTGGTCTTCTGCCACAATGGGTACCACCTCTATTATGACTTGATAGCAATCTAGGGAAATATAGAGTAACTGTCAGTATATTGGTTTGCTGAAGAAACACTCCAGGGGCTTCCTAACTGTGGACATGGGTCTAGAGTGTATGGAGACGGTTGTTTAACACACACAGGCTCAATTAGTGCTGGAACATGATTGTTTCTGAATGGCAAGAGAAGGAGCAGATCAGGAAACAAAAATTCAAAATAGACAAAAAAATGGAAGGAACTACAATAAGAAATTAAATATTCTACTGTTACACTAGAAGGTTTCAGCATTCCTTTATAACACTTGACAGATCCATCAGGAAGTAAAGAAAAAGTATACTTTTGAACCAATCATTTCTGTTATGGGTCAAATTACTTCCACACAAATACATGTTTAAATTCTAAACATGGTTAAGTTAGAACTTAAACCATACCTTCAAATTTTACTGGGTTTTAAATGAGAGACATTGTGATCTTAGCAATTAAAAGTATCCTCTTTGAACAGGGTGGACCCATTCTCCAAATAGGGCATCTGTTCTCATGAAGATGGGGCACATTCATGAGAGACTAATGCCATGTGATGATGCAAGCAGAGAGGAAAGTGCTGCAGTTGAAAACCAAGCAGATCAAGGATGGCCACCAAACCAGTAACAGTTAAGAATGGGCAGGAAAAATCCTTCCTTAAAGTTTTCAGAAGTAACATGTTTCTGCTAACAGGTCAATGTGGGATTCCTAGGAAATAGAGCTCTAAGATAGTACACTTACATTACTTCAACCCAAGAAAGCTGGTACTTAGTTATGGCAACCCTAGGAATTTACCAAAACCATTATCAATCACATAGATCTATTTGGCATTTGTACAAATACTTCATACGACAGTGAGAGAATAAAATTTGTTTTCAAGTTAACATGAGGTATTCATCAAGATAAGATATATTTTGGCCCAAAACGTTCCTTGGCATGTTGAGAAATTGTGCAAATTTGCTGTCAGGAGAAGAGAAGTTGGCAAATGGAGGAAGGATGCACCCACGACAGTTCTTCAGTGCCAGACTTAGAAGGCAAGAAGACTGCTTCTCAGTGAGAGGGGAACTAAAGGAAGTCACCCAAACTTAATAGTGAATGGAAAAAATTATAGAGGAATATAAAGTCAAAAACTCAAGCAAAAGAAATGATACAAGACAGAAGTAAATTTAAGATAGAGAGAACCTTTATTTCTTGCAGCTCCACAACCTGTAATGCAAACAGTGCGAATAGTCCTTCCTCTCAGGTGTGCAAAAGAGGGGTTTCACGAAAACTCAATAGTGGACACTCAGGGAGTCTTAGAGAATCAGAAACTTGGCTACATTAAACAAAGACAAAAAAGGAAGTACATTAGATCCAAGCTGATGGTGGCAGAAGCAGTAGTAGCAGCAGCAGGATTAGTGACACTGCTAGATCACCTAAAGAAGGAAATGGACAGAAACAAAATAGAAAGATTCAGTGTGAAAATCCTGAGATCAGAGAGGCAACGTTTTCTTGGCTGAAAAGAGGCTTCTTTGCACTGCACACTGTACATGAAGAAAGATCTGTGATTCATGCTGTCCCCAGAGAGCAAGGCAGGAGCCACCTTGACACAGCCAAGCTGATGCTGCCACTGCAGGAGCCAGGAGCTGGGAGATCTGAGCAGGTAGGCACACATGGACCTGAAAGGCACCTGCCACAGCACCTAGGCTTTGCCTGGCTGAGCTAGAGCAAAAGGCATGGAGAGAATTCTCCCCAGGGGAACTCAAGTCAGAGATGTGCAGGCAAGCTCTGGTCCTTTCCTCCTTGAGTCTGGTGCCTCCCAGGACCAGCTGAAAGGGATTGAGAATTTGAAGGAGCAGGTGTAAAAATGGGCTGCTGGGAATAGATGCCCAGACCATAAGCCCAGGAAACATGTAAAGGTCGCTCCACAGGCAGCAGAGTGGGTGGGGAGAAGCTGACTAGCACACCCATAGTTGGAATTAAGGACAAGATTCAGAAAATCACCTCAATAGATGTAGAAAAGCTCTTGATTAAAAAGGAGAAACAATTCATTTCCAAAATAAAGGAGAAACCTGGAAAAAAAGGAACTGAGTTTCAATATTATAAAAGCCATATATGAGAAATTCAAAGCCAACATCACACTGAACAGAGATAAAAATGAACTGTCTTCTTCAAATATCAAGAACAAGAAAAGAATGTCTAATTTTGCCAATTTTATTCAATATATTTTTCTGAAAAAATGTCAGAACAATCAGGCAAAAGTAGGAAATTAAAAGGATACCATAAGAAAAGTTCAGATTGTCCACATTACCTAGTGACATGATTCTATATTTAGAAGGCCCAAAAATTTTCACCAGAAGAATTCTAGAAGTAATAAATTTAGCAATGTAGCAGGATAAAAGATCAACACAAATAAATCAATATTGTCACTATACTCCAACATTGTTGGCACTGATTTAGAATTCAAGAAAATAATTTTTTTATAATAATGTAAAAAAGCCCCTGAGGATAAATCTACCAAATAGGATGTAAGATCTCTACAACAAAAACTATAGAACACTGAAAAAGAAATGGAAGAAGACCTCAGAAGAGGCCAAATAGTTCTGTGTTCTTGGATAGGCAGAATTAATATTGTCAAAGTGGCCATAATATCAACAATATCCAGGTTCAATGAATTCAATACAATCCCCTTCAAACTACAAATGATATTTCTTACAGTATTGAAAAACTAACCCTGAAATTCATTTGAGATGATGATCATGATAATAATAGTAATAATAATAATTATTATAATATAATATTATATTAATTATTATATTTATTAAATAATAATAATAATTACTCTTATTATTATTATTATTGTTATTATTATTATTATTATTATTTGGCAAAGCAATTCTGAGCAAGAAAAAGTAAGGTGAAAGCCAGCACAATGACTAATTTTATATTTTACTACAGAGATGAGTAGCAAAAACAGTATCTTATTGAACTGAAAATAGATATGAAGATTCTTGAATTGAATATACCACACAGAGACAACCCACCTGATACTTACATCCACCTGATCCTGGACAACAGCACCAAAATACATGTTAAAGAGGACATTATGGTTTAAACAAATGGTGCTGGGGAAACAGGATAAGCATAGAAATACCAGGAAGGATGAGAGAAAGAAGGTACACTGACACAATGTTGGTGGGTTTGTAAATTATTATGACAACTCTGGAAAGCAATGTGCAGATTCCTGACAAGCCCAAGAGTGGAACTCATAGGACTCAGCTATTACGTTCCTCCCTGCTTATTCTATAAAACTACAAGTCAGCATACTATAGTGATACAATCACTTCAATGTTTCTAGCATTCACCATAAATACATTGTATGATCAACCCAGATGTCCACCAGCAGTTGAAATAATCAAGTGCACAGAATTAAAAGGTAACTGGATCTTTACTTCTGGAGCTATAGCACTGCTGAATGACTCAAAGCACGTAAATTTGTACATGTTAAATAAAAGAAGAATTGGAAATCTGAATCAACTAGAATCCTTATTGCAGAATGGACACAATGACAGGATTTCCACAGTACCTTCGTTGGAATTCTCATTTGGAACAGGACTGTTTGATGGCCAGAGGTCTCCTCTGGACCAAGGCCAGAGGCAACAGCCTGGGAAATGTGATAAAACAGAGTTAGCTGTTAACAATGTGCTAGCAAGAAAACATAGGTCATCAATAGTAATTCAAATAACAGTTCAACAAGTTTTAATTGATAAGTGATCATTGTAAATATCTGGGGGTATAATTTGAGCTTTGAATTCAAGTATGTATTTATACAAATCAAATCCTACCTCAAAAATTAAATACCTGTTCAGTTAAATAAACCCCTTCTCAATTGTTGCAAAAAGTGTGGCATCTGATCCATGTAATGGTATAAGGCTGACAATGATCACATCCATGCATTCTTAAGCGGACTGGTGCTTCATATGGGTGCTAATGTGTCCTGACATTAAATAATACACTTCATTAAATGTGTGGAAAAATAAGCTCAATCGTTGACAGTGTTTGAACAGAGAGGTGTCAAACAGAGGTCATCCTCCAGAGCAATGGGTAAAGAAAGTCTATTCCTCATTCTTTACAGATGGATATTTGTAAAGCTCATGGAGAATATCTGTGGCCTCCTATGACTCCATATCAGCCTAAAGGGATGGATGGAGCAGAGTCTGTCCACCACAATTTAGAGTTTAGGTGTTTGTAATTTGGAGATTTTATGTTTCTTGCCCAGATTCACAAGAATGATGAGCGGTGGATATGGGACAGGGATGTAGCTATTTACCTGGGACCAGAAATCCCTGAGCACTTGAGTCCTCTAGTGGATATCCTAGAACCAGGAAACCAGAACTCTTCTCAGTGCTTTTTGAATACTCCTTCCTTCAGGCCTCTTTGGCATGAGGTTTCAGTAGCAGACACCATGAGAAAAGTTCAAGTTATAACCCCGGGCTCCTGTCTCTTCATTGCAATTACTGACTTAAAAATGATCATTTCATGTAAATGAAGCCTATCTGAAGGTCAAGGTGAAAAGGTTAAGAATGTAAGAATTAAGTTCTGTTTTCCTGCAACCTGAAACTCATGTAGAAGTCGAAAACAACTCCCGGAAATGCCCACTAAATGTATGTTGAAATCTCCCCTGATCATCTGGTTGCTCTACGAAAACAACCCCCCTCCCAGAATCCATGCAATGATTGGCTGTGCTGTATGTGAAGTCCCTGCCCTCTCCAAGGAATGTATATAAGCTCTGCTTAAGCTGTTCCCGGGGCTCTCTGCTCTATTCAAGTGAGCTCTCAGCCCCAGCATGCTGGACCCCCCAATAAACACTTTGCTGTTGCATGAGACAGTCTCTTGGTGGTCTCTTCCTCCAACGCTCGCCAGACCTTTACAAAGGGTAGAGTCCACACTTGGAGCCATCCTCCCCCAGGGTCTTCTCACTTCCAGCTGTCTCCAAGTGATCCTTCCTGACGAGCAGTTGACCATCTAAATCATCAGAGTTCTCTGGGGCTCACCAACTGTTTCAGAACTTGGGACATTCTAAACCAACTGCCACTTGATGGCTGTGCCAAGAATGAAGTTTCCTTGAGCTTTTCCCTCCTGGATGGCCTGTTAGTGGGGATTAATCAGGGAAACAGATACTCTGGGCTGATGGTTTGATGTTTCCATGTCAGATGCTGGCCTGCCCCATGTCTGCAGTCTAATATTCTGAGCCATAATCTGAGCAGTCAGACAAGGCCTGGTTGAAATATCATTTCTCCATATGCACCAGCTCTGATCAGGCATATTCCTGCTCCTTGCTTTCCAAGCCTCTTCCTAGACTCTGCATGGCCAGGGGCCAGAGACTTACCTGCCTAGATGGAACCACCACTAACTATAACGTGTGAACCTCAACCAATGGATCCTCCCTGAAACCACTGAGGCCCTCCTTTCCTCCATTATCAGACATCCACTCCACTGACCTCAAGGCACTGTCCTTTTTGCCTTCTTCCCAGTAGCCCCCAAACACCTGGGATCCTTTAGTTATCAACCAATTGGTAACGTTTTCTGAAATTTCAGTCCTCTTTTCTTTTACAAAGTCTTGATTTAGACTTCTCTAACGTTATTTTTAAATATTCATATACATTGAGATGGGTTTGGTTTCTAATTGCCCTTTCATGGTATATATATTGCCTTACTTAGCATCCATATACTATGTCTCACTTTATTTCTTCATCTCATGAAAGCAAGGTGGTTGTCCTGCTCCTGTAATTCACTTTAAAGGCACACATGTTATTGGCATTAGGAATGGTTCATTTATCTAAATTTAGAAAAACATTTTCAGTAACCAGGTCAATAGAACAAGCAAATATATGAATTGAGTGATAAAACAATATCACCAAATATTTAAATCTCAGGAGAGAAGATTCAGTGTTGAAGATGAAAACATCAAGAGGAAAATATATTCAGTAAACATTAACTGCCCTTTGAAGAAACACACTTAAAAATATCACTGACAACATACCTTTCCCACAGCAGTTAAGATTTCCCATGGCCAACCAGGAACTCAAAACCTCCCTACTCTTCTCCAACTTTAACTTACACCAACTCACTCACTACACCAACTGAGTGGAAATGGAAGGTAAGATGTGCATTCCACATTACCATGGTGACTGGTCAACATGGAACTTTCATTGTGAGCACATGCCACATTCTGAGCTGCTACTATTAGAAAGTGTATTTTCATGTCCAAGTGTGTTGTTGAATAGTTTGTGTATTGCTTCAAAAACTGAAACCTAGAACTATATATTAATATTTGTTGTTAATAAAAATAAGTTAAATTAGAAAAAAAGGATTTACTTCAAAAATTATTTCATTGATCAAAAAATCATGGGATGAAAGGGATACATAGCTATAGTTTTGAGAATCAAAGAAGATTCCATTTCTGGTTTGTAATTCTAAACCAACACATGTCTCAATCTTTCTGAACCTCCAAACATTTGTAGATAGAGAAAATTAAAATGTCTTTTTGATTCAGAATAAAAATGTATACAAAGTGTTATCTTTTAAGAGTTGAGGAAATTTTCAGGAAGGAGAAATTTTAAGATCACATCCCCCTTATTTTAAATTTGAAAACAAAACTATTTTCTATTTAGTAGGATTTAATCCAATCATTTGAATTAATCTTCCTCTTCCATGACTCCTGCTGTGGAATCCATTTTTTTGCTTCTCATCCTAACCTGTCATCTCATACCACAAACACTCATGCTTGAACATGCACATGGTGAGGTCTATACAAACAATGTATGCAAAGTCTTCACATTGTAAAAGCTATCTATGCGAAACCCAAGGCCAACATTATAACTAAATGAGAAAAGGAGAAAGCATTCCCTCTAAGGACAGAAACAAGACAGGGATGCCCTCTTTGAAACTCTAGTCAGAGTAATCAGACAGATGAATGAAATTAAAGTGATTTGCATAGAATAAGAACTCAAATTATCACCCGTTGCTGAGGACATAGTTCTATATTTAGAAGATCCAAAAAATTCCTCCAGAAAGCTTCTAGAACCAATAAATACATTCAGCAAATTAGGATATAAAATCAATACCCATGAATCAAATGCATTTCTATATATAAGCGATGAATCCACAGCAAGAGAAAGTAGGAAAACCTCCCCATTGACTCTAGCCTCAAATAAATAGAACACTTGGGAATCAATCTAAAAAAAGAGGTGCAAGACCTCTACAATGAAAACTATAGAACACTAAGAAAAAAAAATTGAAAAAGATCTTAGAAGATGGAAAGATTTCTCATGGTCTCGGGTAGGTAGAATTAATAGAGCCAAAAATGGCCATACTACCAAAACTTTTACAAAGATTTCATGCAATTCCTATTAAAATCCCAATGACATTCTTGGTTTTTAATTAAAAACACCAGGCAAAGTCTAATGCTCTCCCACATGGGGTCTTTCCCTTTGGGTCTCTCCTGACCCTCTTTTTGGCTTTGGCTTATGCTTTCCCTCAGGGAAGTCATTCCATGTGGACCTTCAGGACCTTCTTTTTGCTTGGGGCTTTTTCTATCTCCCAGGTTGCATCTGCATGGAAGGTTCTCAGGATATTCATCCTGGCCCCAGCAACTCAGGCAACTCAGGACAAGGCAACTCTGGGAATTCTGGACACACAGGTAACTCTGGACACATTGAAGAGCCATTTCCTCCTGGCACCCCACTGGAGCCCACAAGCCAGGTGGATAGCTGACAAGAGAAGACACCTGGGGTGCAATTGCTGTCACTGCTGTGGCTGCTGTTCCTGCTGATTCTGATTTCATTACTACAGGGGCTTGTAGAGATGTTTAGTATGGGAATCTGACTGGGATTGGCACTGAATGGGGCACAGACATTTTCACATGGGGTTGCAGTGCCTGGAGCTAAGGACCTGGGTGTCCTGGCACATAAAGCAAAGGTGCTGGGGCTGGCATCTGGGCCTCCAAATGTGGTATGCCCTGTGTTCCAGGTGCTACCACCTCTGCCTGCTCCTCTCCTTCCAGGGACCATGCCACAGCACCATGCTGTTGGGCTCCCATAACAGGTACAACCTTTGGGGGCAATGGATCTGCGAAGGCTGACCTCTCAGCCTGAGGTAGCCTCTCACGTAGCACTTCACGCTCATCCATTGCCTGTTGAAAGACAATCTAAGTGAAGTGCAGCTGAGTAGTAGCATCATCACGGTCCTCACACAGCCACTGCAGCTCAGAGACCAAAGCCCAGCAAGCCGCCTCACCCTCCTCCAGTTGGTCCTGCAGCAGACAGGCACGATGCCCCTGCTGCTCCCGCTGCCTTGCCACCACTCGCATGCCCAGGGCAAGGGCACTTCAGGTGCATTCCCTCTTGAGGTCTCGAGGCACCTGAAAGTCCACCACCACAGTGCGAATCCACTCCTCTACCTTGTTCCAGGGACAAGAGCGAAAGGCCATGTAGAACTCGGGGCCACCACTGTTCAGGAGAGCTTCATTATTAATGAATCGGACCACCTCCTTGTGGAGAAAGCCACTGGCATGCTCGCCAAATTCCACTCTCATGGCTCTTGCGGCCTTTATTTCTTAATTTCATGAAAACAAGGTGGATGTCCTCCCCTTGTTTATTTATTCACTTTTCTATTAAAATATTTATTTATTTTAATTTGTTATATGTGATGGCAGAATGCAATTCATTTCATATTAGATGTAGAGAACACCATTTTTCAAGTCTCTGGTTGTACAAAAAGTATTTTCACACCATTCGTGTCTTCATATATGTACTTAGGGTAATGATGTCTAACTCATTCCACCATCATTTGTACCCCCATGCTCTCTCCATTCCCCTCCTTTCCCTTTGCCCTATCTAAAGTTCTTCCATTTCTCCCATGCCCTGCTATCATCATTATGAATCAGCATCCTCATATCAAATAAAGCTTTTGGCCTTTGATATTTTTCGATTGGCTTACTTCACTTAGAATTATATTCTCCTACTCCAACCATTTACTTGTAAATGCTATTATTTTATTCTCTTTTAGTTCTGAGTAATATTCCATTGTGTATATATATAAAAGTTTCTCTGTGTATTCATCTACTGAAGGGCATCTGGTTTTGTTCCACAATTTAGCTATTATAAATTGTGCTGCAATAAACATTGATGTGTCTGTGTTCCTGTAGTAAGCTGTTTTTCAGTCCTTTACATCTAGGCCAAGGAGTGGGATAGCATGGTCAAATGGTGGTTATGTTGTAAGTTTCCATGAACTCTCCATACTGACTTCTAGATTGGCTACACCAAATTACAGTCCCACAAGCAATGTGTGAGTGTGCCTTTTCCCCTACATCCTGGACAACTCTTAGTGTTGTTTGTAATCTTGATGGCTGCCATTCTGATGGGAGTGAGAATCTTAGAGTACTTTTGATTAGCATTATATCTCTACCAATGAATGATAGTCTTCATATAACTAGAAAAAGAAACCACAAATTTCATTTGTAAAAATAAGAGGCCTAGAATAGACAAAGCAATCCTCAGCAAGAAGAATGAAGCAGAAGGCAACACAATACCAGAATTTAAACTATACTATGGATCAATAGTAACAAAAACAGCATAGTGTTGGTACCAAAGGACACATGTGGAACAATAACACAAAAATACAAGACACAAAGATGAACCCACATCTAGATGATCATATGGTCCTCATCTTTAAGTTTATTGAGGTGAAAGATTTATACAATGAAAACTACAAAACCCTAAAGAGAGAAATAGAAGAAGATCTTAGAAGGTGGAAAAACATAAATTCTTCATGGATAGGCAGAATTAACATCATCAAAATGGCGATATTACCCAAAGTTCTCTATAGGTTCAATGCAAAATCCCAATGGCATTTTTTCTAGAAATAGATAAAGCAATCATGAAATTCATATTGAAAAATAAAAGACCCAGAATAGCAAAAGAAACTCTAAGCAGGAAGTGTGAATCAGGCGGTATAGCGATACCAGATTTCAAACTATACTACAGAGCAATAGTAATAAAAACAGCATGGTACTGGTACCAAAACAGGCGGGTGGACCAATGGTACAGAATAGAGGACACAGAGACTAATCCACAAAGTTACAACTATCTTATATTTGATTAAGGGGCTAAAAGCATGCAGTGGAGGAAGGATAGCATCTTCAACAAATGGTGCTGGGAAAACTGGAAATCCATATGCAACAAAATGAAACTGAATCTCCTTCTCTCGCCATGCACAAAAGTTAACTCAAAATGGATCAAGGAGCTTGATATCAAATCAGAGACTCTGTGTCTGATAGAAGAAAATGTTGGCTCTGATCCACATATTGTGGGGTCGGTCTCCAAATTTCTTAAGAGGACACCCATAGCACAAGAGTTAATAACAAGTATCAACAAATGGGACTTACTTAAACTAAAAAGATTTTTCTCAGCAAGAGAAACAATAAGAGAGGTAAATAGGAAACCTACATCCTGGGAACTAATTTTCACTCCTCTCATTTCAGATAGAGCCCTAACATCCAGAGTATAAAAGAACTCAAAAATTTAAGCAATAAGATAACAAATAACCCAATCAACAAATGGGCCAAGACCTGAACAAACACTTCTCAGATGAGGACATACAATCAATCAACAAGTACATAAAAAAATGCTCACCATCTCTAGCAGTCAGAGTAATGCAAATCAAAACCACCCTAAGATACCATCTCACTCCAGTAAGATTGGCAGCTATTATGAAATCAAACAACAACAAGTGCTGGCGAGGATGTGGGGAAAAGGGTACACTTGTACATTGCTGGTGGGACTGCAAATTTCTGCAGCCAATTTGGAAAGCAGTATGGAGATTCCTGGGAAAGCTGGGAATGGAACCACCATTTGATCCAGCTATTCCCCTTCTTGGACAATTCCCTAAAGACCTTAAAAGAGCGTACTATAGGGACACTGTTACAACAATGTTCATAGCAGCACAATTCACATTAGCTAGACTGTGGAACCAACCCAGATGCCCTTCAATAGATGAATGGATAAAAACATGTGGCATTTATACACAATGGAGTATACTCTGCACTAAATAATGACATGGAATTTGCAGGGAAATGGATGGCACTAGGGCAGATTATGCTAAGTGAAGCTAGCCAATCCCTTCAAAATAAATGCCAAATGTCTTCATTGATATTAGGAGAGCAACTAAGAACAGAATAGAGAGGAAGAGCATGAGAAGAAGATCACCACTAAACAGGGACGAGAGGGGGGAGGAAAAGAGAGAGAGAAGGGAAATTGCATGATAAAGGAAGGAGACCCTCATTGTTATACAAATCTACATATAAGAGGAAGTGAGGGGAAAGGGAAAAATAAACAAGAGAGAGAAATGAATTACAGTAGATGGGGTAGGGAGAGAAGAAGAGAAGGGAGGGGAGGGGAGAGGAGGGAAGGGGAGGGGAGGGGACATAGTAGAGGATAGGGAAGGCAGCAGAATATAACATACACTAGTATGGCAGTAGGTAAAAAATGGTTGTGTAACCGGTGTGAATCTGCAATAATATGTATATAGGGTTAAAATGGGAGTTCATAATCGGCTTGAATCAAATGTGTGAAATATGATATGTCAAGAGCTTTGTAATGTTTTGAACAACTAATAAAAAAAGTAAATTAAATAAAAGAACATGTATTACATGGAACTGTTTTTCTCATAAGCACTTAAGTGAGTGAATGCACCACATGGAAGCTATCACAGGCATATTGAGATACTCAGGACTGCAGCTTAACCCAGCTGATGCTCACTGTGGGTGGGGGTCTGCACTTGGCTGCAGAATTGGGTTTCTCTTTAAACCCAGGGGTGCAGGAGTTGTACAAGACTCATATCCACATTAGAATACCAACAATATCCTCGGGCGAAAAGGTAGACTCTGCCTTACAGCTGAATAAGAGTTGCAGAACATGGGGTGACTGGAGGACATCAGTGGCCAGCGTACCTGTTCCCTCAGCGACCATGGATAACTTAGTACCACCGGGCAGAAGGTAAGAAAACCAAGGCAGCAACACCTGGCCTTGACTCAGGGGACCAGAGGCCATGGCCTACAATCAGCACCCTTCTGACCCAGGAGGTGGGTGGCAGGAGGCATTAACAGCAGTGGCTCTGTCAATATTCAGAGCCCTGACTGGGCTGCAGCTCCTGGATGGCAGATATGTAGGTATGCAAGGCTTGTCCCCAGCACTGAGCTCTGGCAAATTTGTCTATGGAGCAAACCACCTAATTGCTATACTTATTCACTTGTGTGCACAAATCAAGAAAAGGACAGTTAAAATGCACATGCGGTGTGATCTCTTAGCATAATGATCAAACGAGGAGAACAGCAGGTCTCCTACAAAAAGAGGTTTTTGTAGATGTTAGAATCACCTAGTGATTGCAGGAGACAGGACACAGAAGGACTAGGCTGCAGAGAGAGCCACTGTCTCAATGGGGTCTCAAGAGGCACACACTGGCTGGTCAGTTTGCTTCCTAGTCACTGTGCTTAGAAACATTTGACTAATCAAAGGCTGTGATTACAATTTTAAGAGTAACTGCTCTGGCTGTTAGGGACCATTGTGTCTTTTATTAAAAGCATTGTTCTGGGCGCTTCTGACAGACACTAGGGCATTTTAGTGCTTCCCGGAAGGCGGCCACTGCCTCCTCAGACTTGAGCATCTGAACTACCAACTGACCAGAGTTCCAGCCAGGGTGACCCTCACCGTGAAGGTAAGAATCAAACTGCATGTCCAGCAATGGCTCCTGAGTGGACCACAGAAAGACGCAGTTAGGAACACAGTCCAGAAACAAAAGACAACATTTTTCAAAATATTTTTTACAGCAGCATAACTAATTTACAAAAAGCTACAAAAATCATATTTACCAGGACACGTCTGTTAAATAAAAACATCATGTTAGTGTGCATTTAGGCAGGGCTATGTACAAGGATTCTGGTTCTTGCTCTCCTTAGAACAATAGCCCATGCCCAATGGGGCTCACCATGGCAGGGCTGCAGGGAGGATAGCAGAGGCAAAACAGACCCTCCACACAGTGGCACCCTGCCCACCCTGTTTCCCCTAAAACTTACCCCGGCATCATGCAATATTCCTGGCAGCCCCTGGAGGCCGGTGGGAAACAGGGCTCAGACTTCCCAGTCAGGGTGAGCAGCGATGACTCCTTTCAGCAGAGCATCCAAGCAGAAATAGAACTATTTCTGAATGAGAAAAGACAACATGAAAACCAAAAGTGTGACAGGTCTGTGGATACGAAAACAAAGTCAAATGAAAATTCTCCCCAATCCACACTGAAACCCACCCAGAAGCCCCCTGTCATGGTGCTGCTAGCCACAGTCTGATGGAGCCTGTTAGGAGTTTTTCTTTCATGAACTTTCAGATCAGAAAAGATTAGCACAGCACCCAGCAGCCTCAGGCCTAAGATTACCACAGAGCTGAGAACCTGGGCGGCACAAGGTCTGCTGTCCCCAAGCCCCAGGCAGCACAGTGTAGGGGCGCGGGCAATAGGAACTGCAGGGCTGAAGGGAGGGGCAGCAGCTCCAGGTTCCTGGAGCCCCAGCACAAGGTCTTGACTCCAGCAGCAATGATGGCATCCAAGAGGCCATCTAGCTGTGTCAGTTGGAGAAAACCAGGAAGGAGTACAGCAACAAGAGGCCAGCTCATCAAGAAGGGGCTGAAAGTTGCCAGCAGCCTGGGTAGCTCACTGAAAAGTGTCTTCCCTGAAGCCCCCAGGAGAACACCCAGCAAGAGGAACTCAGCAGTCTCTAGGGACACAGACCTCATCCCAAGGGGCTTGGACTCCTACCACCTCTCCAAGCCACCAAAGGATGCCACAGCTGCTGCACCTCCAGGAAACACCACCACCAGGAGGGAGCCTATGGAAGTGACCTTGGCGGGGCAGACACTTCTGTTGAGTTGATGTGCACTGAAGCAATCCGGAGTGTTTCCAAGACCACCCTGGAAGGCAGCAATGGGCCTGCATCTGTGAGCACACGCTTCTGCTCCTCCAGTGTGCCTTCCCACTCTAATGGGAACAGCAGCTCTTTGGATAATTAGGACAGCATAGAACAGAAGATCCAGGTGTTTTTGGCTCTGAAAACACAGTCAGGAAGCCTGCTGCTGAACTTGCAGAGATGCCTTCCCACACCTCCCTGGCCTCTCCTTCCATGTCCACTTACATCATCCCTTAAGGCTCTTTGATCATGTTCAGTAACAGGTGGGGGAGGGGATACTTGGCCCCTTCCCTGGATGGAGCATGCACAGCCTCCTTGAGGAGACTCTGCAGAGTGATCTACAATCTAACTTGCCTCAGAGCCTAAGGTTTGATCATGGGCCTGAACTTGCTTAAGTGAAAAGATCCTCTTTGCTTAAGGGATATTTATACACCTACCTTCCAGAGATCCCTTCTAAGGTACTTGCACCTCAGCTTTGTTTCTTGTGTGATTTTCAGCCCTACAAAATCTACTCAGTTTGATACCTGAGGCCAGGTTCCTCCAGGACCTTTCTTAGGTGAGTCTTGTTCTATGTCCTGGGCTTCTTTGAATGTCCTGGAGAGACCCAAAGATTCAGCCCTCAGACTCAGGTTACAGTCCAGGGCATAGGATGAACTTTCTGACTTCCAGTTCAATGCCTGACTCTTAATCTTCTGTCCTGAACCCCCACCCTAGCCTCTTCTTTGTCTTTTCTGGGCAACTCTATCCTCTGACCTGGAGTAGTACCTCTGCTGCTATTTGTTGATAGAGGAGGCCAAGAGCTTGCCATTTCTTCTAGATGATACCAAAAGCCTCTGTCACCTGAAATAATGTGGACAGGAGTACTGCCTCGCTGTGCCAGCTGCACCCTGTCCTGCACAGCACAGAGAGGCAGCTTTTGTCCCATGCATGGAGGGACACTAGTGTATTTCCTGTAACTGGGTCTTAGTATGAAAATCTGTCTCTAAGCCTTGTGTTTTAATAGAAAGTGGAGCCTATTGAATAAACTATAGCTATTCTTTAATGTGTCCAGCCTACAGAAACTTTTGTGACACATTTTGGTGCATTTACCACCTTCACATTTTATGCTGGAATCAAGACTGATGCTTTCCTCTGCTCCAATAGCAATAGTAGAAATGTCATTAGAACAGCTGTTGCTCTGGCACAGCAGTTCAACTGTGTGTATATCACCATCACCATCACCATCACCATCTTCTTCCTCCTCCTCATTATAACCTCTGCTACAACTATTTTACTCCACCGTGCACATTTGCAGTGCATAGTGGAGAATTTCCCCATCAACTCAGTGTGTACTTTCTTCAAACTGGGGACTTCCTTCCCATATCAAAGGGGGAAGTGTTCTCCCACCACACATAAAAGCAAGCATTTGTTGATCCAATTTTCCACATTTCTCCAGAGGAAGGTCAAGACTCCAAGAATCATCTCACTCACTGAGATCTAGGTGAAACTTTTTTCAATTAATGAGGCCCTTTCTGTTATTATATCATTTAATTTGAAAACAAAATTAGAAAGCCATACATGTAGATATAGTTGAGGCCCAAGGATACTCTATTGACAGGATAACTGAGAACATTTCTTTCAAACTAAGAAAATTATGCTAAACATAGGTATTGCTTTTGTTGTAGCAGGATTTTTAAAGGTCATCTAGGGTCGGGGGAGGGCATGAGGCCAGGATGGGAGGCACAGCTGGGCACACACTTTATAACGGTGCACACAAATACATATATGCACACACTCAGATGAACAGTGATGTTTTTATTATATGCATAGGCTAGAAGAGGGTCCCTATGTCATGAGTAGATGGTTTTATGTTACAGGGACCTGGTCCTAGTTCTAGAGCCATCCCCAGGATGTGTACAAGAAGACCTATAGCCAACTTCTTTGTCTTGTCCACTCTGTGATGAGTGTGTAATTTCTCTAGTTGCCTCACTAGACTTGAGGCTGGTGTGACATCCAGATTCTGGGAGGAGAAACTTACCTATGCAGTAAGTATAAACATGGTTAACACAGCCTTAATAAGTTATGTCCTCTGACCTATTCACTTGGGCCAAGGAGTGGAGAATCACCACCCTTAGAATCCAGGATTTTTGATAAAAAGAACCTTTTTAATTTAGATCCATAGTATTTATTGTTGCTTAATATAAATCATAGTGCTCTGAAGTCTTATTAAGAAAGTAAGGCACTAACCAGATAGATTTGGGCCTATTTTTCTTTTAATATACACAGTGTCTCTGGTTCAATTTTTAGGTCCTTGATTCAATTTGGGTTGAGTTTTTTTGCATGGTGAGAGAGAGGGGTTTAATTTTATTTTAATGTATATAAATTTCCAATTTTCCCATCATTATTTTTTGAAGAGGATATCGTTTTCTCCAATGTACATTTTTTATGCTTTTTGTCAAATATAAGAGAGCTCTAATTATGGGCATTGTTCTCTGTGTTATCTATTCTATACCATTACTCTACAAGTCTATTTTGTTGCCAATACCATACTGTTTTTTGTTATTATTGATCTGTAGCATAGTTTAAGGTCTAGTATAGAGATGCCACCTAATTCACTCTTCTTGCTAAAAATTGCTTTAGCTATCCTGGGTCTCTTATTTTGTCAGATAAATTTCATGACTGCTTTTTCTATTTCTCTGAGAAATGTCATTGGGATTTTGATTGAGATTACATTAAATCTGTATAGTGCTTTTGGTAGTGTGGTCATTTTGACAATATTAATTCTGCCTATTTAAGAAAAAAAATAGATCTTTCCATATTCTCATGTCATCTTTTATCTTTTTTCCATAGGGTTCTGTAGATTTCATTGGAGAGATCTTTCAGCTATTGTTAGGTTGATTCCCCAGGATTTTATAATTTTTATACTATTCAAAGTTAGTAGTTTTTCTCATTTCCTTTGCAGAAGATTTTTTATTGATATTCAGAAATGCCTTTGATTTATGGGTGTTGATTTTGTATCCTGCTACTTTACTGACTTCATTTACTAGTTCTAGCAGTTTCCTGATGGAATATGTCGCGTCTTTTAGGTATAGAATTATATTGTCTGCAAATAGTGCTAATTTGAGTTCTTCCTTACTTATCCATATCCCTTTAATTTATTTTATTTGTCTAATTGGTCTGGCCAGTGTTTCAAGAAATATGTTAAATAGAAGTTGTGGAAACGGGCACCCCTGTCTTTTTCCAGTTTTTAGAGGAAATGCTTCCATTTTCTGCCTTGGTGTCCTAGAATGGTGCTCCCCAATCTTGTGGCCATTGGCCATGTAATTCATCAAATTGACAAACTCAGCTTTTTCTGTCACAGGATCTATTTGCCAAAATATCATGTGCTTGAAGCTACTGAATTAGGCAGGATAGACATGGAACATTTCCATAATCGCAAAAATTATTGAATGATGATGCTCTATAAATCACCAGGAGTAAATATTATGGATAATATGACCTATTTGGAGTTCAAATCTAGTACCGTTCAACAAATACCTTGCTAACTGTGTTTCAATATAAATTTTTTGTTAAAAAGAATAAATAAATAAATAAAATAGAATGGTGTGGATACAGCTATCAGGAGCTACATTTATGAATTCTGTTCTCGAGCATCCACCAGGTTTTACCTGGCCTCTTCCAATCACAGGATTTCAAGCACCTCTCTTGAAGGCCCCCTCCCATTCTGGTAAAGGCCATTGACTCTTATGGTGTCCTTTGACAGAATCCCTCTTACCTTTTAGGCTAATGAGGAAACTAGCCAATCAATAAACCACTACCCCCGCCACTCCAGATAATTATTGTGCATGGGAATTCATAGCCATCCTAGGAGTATGAAGCTGCTGGCATTGGTACCACACTTAGAAAATTAGTAATTTTCTGTTTTTATAACAGGTCCTAGTAGAACATGACTCAAGCCCACTTAGTTATAAGCTGGGAATGCTGCTGAAATAAGACAAAAGCAACCACCACCAACAACAATAACAATAACATAAAGCCCTCTACATTTATGTGGGGATTTTTCTCTAAAAAAGACCTTGAATTTTTAAAAATTATCACATCTCCATATAGCTTCTGCCCAATAAACCCCTCAATGATAAACAGTTTTTTCAAAGAATATTTTCTGAAATATTTTTTTAGGAAGTAAAGAGCAACCCACTTGGGAACAGTACAGAATGTGAGCACTTTTTTGCTAGATTATAACATAAAATTCTAATGAAGCTGTGGCAAAGACGAAGACCCTTCACAGACTTCATGAACAGACAGGAGATTTCCTCCTGCTGACATGGTCTCAAGTCAGAGCTGCACCCAACTTGGATTCTCCTGAGGCAAAGAATGCCCACAAGGTCATTGAACTAGCTGTTCTGTCACAAGGGGGGAATATATATCATAAATTACCAAATAATACATCTAATAAAACTAATAATTACAAAATGCTATCTTTGACATAGTTTAATTAAATTTAATTTTGAATGAAAGTGTTTAATCTTTAATACACCATATTTATCTTATTGCTGATAGATGAGATTTTACTACCAGAAAGTGATAACTTAATGATCGCTGTTAAAGAATGCAAGTCCATGGAGACTTCAAGCATCAATTATTTATAAGCAGACTTGCTGCTGTGTCCCCATGTAAAGGTAGCAAAACTCCTGTCATGAGGTTGATGCACCCCTGCATCACCTGACCACAATGATCTCATCTGAAAGAGACCAGAAGTATGGCACAACCTTGAACCTCAAGAAATCTTAGAGAGGTAAGGCCACAATAATGTCTTAGAGTCAAGTTCATGGAATACTGCCTTCATAGCATACATTAAGAGTGCCTGAGTGGCAACACACTATCCCATGCTAGGTTGAGTGAACAGCAAACTACTTACCCCTTAGGCACAACCCTGGGCATGAGGTTATGTGTTTAATTCCCTGCTCTTACTCCATTGCTCACTCCTTGATTGGTCACTGCAGAAATTGCATTGGTGGCTGCCTGTAATCTGATAAGCTACTGCCTGAGTATATATACATGGTAACTTCACAATAAAATGAGACCTGCTTCCTGCTTGATGTCCAGAGGTCTTGATTAGTGACTTCACAGACACAGCCTCTTCTACAATTTTTTGTGAAACCCCTTGCTGGACCAGACAGAGCCCACATAAACATCAGTACATAGCATTTGTCTTTTTTTTTTTTTGAAGGTTCAAAAAAAATTCTTGTAATGTGACTCTCCTGACCTCTAATGAATGTCAGTATGTTTAGCATTTCCATCACCACAGGTTCAATATTTGGATATTTACTCACTTTCTCTTTGTACCAGAGAAGGTTATTCTTCCATTAGAAATGACTGGGTAATTTTTGCTTTTCTTTAAGCATTTATTAGGGTGGAGATAATGAAAAGAACTTTCTGTATCCTGCCATTTTCTAAGAATGACAGTTCCTTCATACTATTTTAAGCAGGATTCAGCTTGTACATGAGTTCCTTTTTTTCTTTTAATCTATGCAGAAGGTTTTACTTTTCTTCACACTGCTTTTCACATCATACCTACAAGTCAACTGATGGAGCTATGCTGAGTAAGAAAAAAATACCAATAAATTGATGATAGGTAGGCCTACTTACATCTTCTATGGAGGTTGTAACAACTGAGTTGTTGCCTCAGATTATTGGGAGAAAATAAATTCAGTGTAAACTCACTAAGCTTGTAATACTTTAGCCTAAATTCAATCTCCACAGAGAATTTTAGGTCCTCCAAGGCATCTATTTACCACAGGATTCTGCAAAGTAACCATGGATCCACTAGCTACAACATAAACCAGGGGATCATCCCAAAATTTATCTGGGACCAAACCAAACCAGTAACTGTTTCTCTTCTGCAGGATTCAACACCCTCATCATGAGAGTCATATTCACTAATGAAAAAAAAATCTAGTACAATTTTCAACTGCATTGACCATATGCAACTTTGCTTTGATTTTGATCAAAGTATTAATATAATCACTAATGAAACATTTTAACTAGAAAAAAATCATGATATACACTTTTAAAAATATTTATTTTCTAAATGTTTATTTTCTAGATGTAGGTGGACACAATATCTTTATTTAATTTATATGTGACACTGAGGTTTTAACCCAGTGCCTCACATGTGCTAGTTGATCACTCTACCTCTGAGGAAAAATCCCAGTCTCTCATGATATTCACTTTGATGTCTACGTTTTTGTTTAAAAGAGTGTTTTGATTCTTCCATGTTGTTCTGTGGATAAGCAGTTTACTTATTTTATTTATTCTATTTATTTATTTCCTTTGCACCTGCAATGAAACCCAGGGGCACTTAATCACTGAGCCACATCCCTAGCCCTTTTATCTTTTTTTTTTTTTATTTTGAGACAGAATCTCCCTAAATTTCTTAGGACATTTCTGAGTGGCTGAGGCTGGATTTGAATTATGATCCTCCTGCCTGAGCTTCCCAAGCTTCTGGGATTACAGGCATTATTTTCATTATGTTTAAATAATTTGACATTTTATGAATATTTAAAAAAACGTGCTGAACATTTGGAATCTTTAGTTGTAGGCACATTTTTAAATGGGCACAAACACCGGTAGGATTAACTTGTTCTTGTGTTCTATTCTCTATATACAATAATATATGATATGATTCAAAATTACTAGAAGAAAGTAAATGTGATAAACAAAATGAGAAATGATAAGTATTTGAGGAGGCAAAATGATAATTACACCATTATTATCAATATATGTGTCAAATTACTATATTGTATGATAAAGATATACTTGTGTCAGACTGGAGTGGTGGCTCAGTGATAAGCACTTTCCTTGCATGTGTAAGGCACTGTGTGCAATCCTCAACATGACATAAAATAAATAAGGATATAACAATTTTCTACAACTAAACAAAGAAATTAAAAAAGATATATGTGTAAATTAAATTGTAAAGTTATGAATAGTTGCACATATATATCAAAGTATTTTCCCCAAGATATGTATTAATTCAAAAGAAAAATATAGTAACTTTATAGTGGATAGACCCTTTAGACATCAACTTAACTAAGTGATCAAGGTCATCACCACCAGTAATCAAACATGTTGAAGATATGAGCCTCTTGATATGGTGAGCTGAGAAGGAGCCAGCACCATTTCTGTGGTATATCCAAAACTGCAGAGCCTCCCTCTGATCTAGAGAAAACAAGGAAACCCACAGTTCTACAAAACACTTGTTCCTCAGTGCTGTCAAGATCATGAAAGATGAGTATAGGCTGAGGGAATGTCACCAATGTTAAGGTCTGTAAACAAGTTGGGATGGCGCCTGGCATTTTGCCAGAGGGAGTGATTTGTGAGGTGGCGCCAGTGAGGCATTTACTGTGGAGATTTCTTATTGGTTGACTGCTGTATCTAGCTTATGTTAATTAAGATAAGCTGTGTGGAATGTATATATACCCCTCCTGTCCTACAATAAATGGCTCCGACTCCTGCTGTATCAATCTACACAAGTTGTTCGTCACCCCCTGGTTATTTTGCTGCAGCCGGACTGTGGCAACCAATCGATCAGGGACAAAAAAGAGAAATAACAAGTAAATGCAGTGTGGGGTCCAGAATGGGGTGATGGAATAAAGAAAGGATCTTGGTTGGAAAATGGGAAATTCCAATAAGAGCTGTTTTGTTTTGTTTTAGGTACTGAGGATCTAACTCAGGACTGCTTTACCATTGAGCTACATCCCCAGCCCTTTTTTATTTTCATTTTTTTTTAAATTTTGAGACTGCGTCTCATTAAATTGCTTAGGGCCTTGGTAATTTGCTGAGGCAGGCCTCGAATTCCCTATCCTCCTGTCTCAGCCTCCTGAGCTGCTGGGATTACGGACATGCACCACTGTACCCAGCATCCAATAAGATGTGAAGTTCAGGTGATAGTACTGAACTAAGGATAAGTTCTCAGGGTTGATCATTTACTAGGGTTATGTAAGATCTGAATATTAGGGAAGGCTAGGTGAGGGGTGTACTGAAGCTATCTGTTCTATTTTTGGCAACTTTTCTGTAAATCTAAAATTAGATCAAAATAAAAGTTTTAAAAAGTTGCCACATTGAAAATTTAGGGCAGATGCCTGGAAGGCCTCATGGGAAATTTCACTGCTCTGCCTGTCTTTGGATTTGAGATTGGGAGACCTCCTGTCCTCAGAGCATTAAAGCATCCACAAAGATTTATTCAGTCATTCTGGCCTATGGTTGGCCAAATGGCTTATACCTTTAAAACAGACAGCCCCCCCCACCTCCTCTGCAGTATGGAGCCCTGAGCCCCCCACCCCACCTTGGGATTCTCATTCTGGCTGGCGGAGGCTGCGAGGTGAGGCTGCAGGAGTCTGGGGAAGGCTTGGCAGGTGAGTGAGAGGGTGCTCCAGAGGGAGGGAGGCTCAGACAGTGGTTAGCTGCAGAGTGGGGCTTAGCAGAGGCGAGGGGAAAAGGGAGGGGGGCTCTCCTTCCCAAGGGGCCCTTTCATGTTGAAATCAGCCATCATGAATGCTGGGGGCCCAGGAGCCCAGGCGTGGGAAATTTGAGAGCTCCCTTATGTCCCCTCATGTGACAGTGCCGTCTGTGGCTCTCAGCCGGCCAGCCAGGATGCATTAGGAGAAGTGTCGGTGTGCACCTGGGGCAGGGGAGGGTCCCATCAAGACGTTGACCCACTCAGAGAAGGGAGATTTGAGGAAGGAAGTTCTAGACTCTCCTGGTGCTGGAGGGGAGGATGGAGTGGGCACCCTGTGGGCTTCAGGATCAAGGGTTGGGCAATTGGCAAGAATCCAAGAGAAGGCTCTGGTCCCAACCCTCTCCAATGCCCTGAGTAGCCTGCTTCTCGCCAGCTCTGAAGGTGCAGACCCTGCTGACAAATTTCCGGGGACAAGGAGCTCACTCTATCCTGGGAGAGCGTAGGGTCCAGGCATTGATTCCACCTCTGGATTCAGTTTTCATTCCCTGCCAGGAAATCTGAGACATTGGACAGGGGAGGCTGTGGCCCCATCTTCCCTGGTACACTCTCAGCCCAGGAGTGACCCCTGCTGTCCGGACAACCCTGGAGGCAGAGGACCATGCTGGCTAGCTGTGCACAGATTGTGCTGGGTGGCCTACCAGCCCCCTCCCCACCCCGCATTCTGTGTTGCTCTCCGCTGGCCCCCAAGGTCCTCTTCAAATGTACTGCCACAGGAGGGAGGTGGGTGAGGCCAACATCTGGACCAAGGGGACATCGTTGGCCCTCACAGCTGGAGCTATCAGCAGCCAATGTTTACCAAGACATTATTTGCCTTTGTAAGTTCCTGGCCCCCAACATGCCCCCCTCCCGAGGAGAGGGTCCTGAGCCTCCTCCCCACGACTGGGCAGGGACGGACCCGAGAGTGCCGTGGCTGGCTGGAGTTCAGATCCTCCCAGCAGCTTCAGCTGCCTGAGAGAAGAAAGGGCTAGCCAGCTGGGCTGTCCATGCTGAGGTGTGGGCACAAGTAGGACAAGGCCATGGAGAAAGTGTGAGTGGACCCTGGACACAGCATGGTGCAGAGAGAAGGGGCAGACCCCTGGAATGTTCCAGAACCTTGCTGGCTGACCTTGGGTCAGTCTGTTCCTCTGTATCATGTGCCACCATATGGGAATATTTCCTTGCCATCTGATTGAAAATAGTCTCTGTTTTAGTCAGCTTTTTTGCTGCACGATGGAAGGACCCAACCAGAACAATTGTAGAGAGGGAAAAGTTGCCTTGGGGGCTCAGGGTTTTAGAGGTCTCAATGCACAGACAGCAGGCTCCATTCCTCAAGGTTTGAGGTGAGCTGAACCTCATGGCGGAAGAGTGTGGTGGAGGGAAGGGGCTCACATGATGATCAGGGAGCAGAGGGAGGCTCCACTTGCCAAATACAAATATATATCCCAAATAATTGGCCCATGACCCTCCTCCCCAGCCACACCCCACCACTTCAGTCACCACTCAGTCAATCACTATCAGGGGATTAATTCACTGAGGGGTTAAGACTCTCACAACCCCATCATTTGTCCTCCGAACCCTCTTGCATTGTCTCACAGCTAAGTTTTTTGGGGACCCCTCACATCCAAACCAGAACAGCCTCCTGCCACACCTATCCCCTCCCGTGCCTTATTGCTCTTTGTAGCGTATGTTCCAACATGCACCCCTCTGTCGGAGCACGACCACCAGGAGGGCAGGCAGGACCTCACTTTACTGTCACTGCTCCCTGGCATCCAACCAATCTTCCACAGCTCTTCCCTAGCTTGCCCCTCTCATTCCATCTGCTTCAAGTGACATTGTGGATTGGGGTCAGAGAAGGACAGACCATGTTCTGTCGTGGCAGGCTCTGGCCAGAGGAGTTTTCTCCTGGAGCACAGCGAGTCCCAGGTGGGCACTAGGGTGGGAAAGACTATTATGCCTTCATGATAATAGAGTATGCATTCACATGAGGAACCAGATTCAGAGATGTTCACTAACTTACCTAAGGTCACACAGCCCCAAAGTTACAGAACCAAGATATTAGCGCTGGTTCAAGGTTTTCTCTTTACTCTGCTGTCTTCTGTAAAAGATGTTAAAAGTTCTCATTTAATTTCCCAGGACACTTGTGTCCCACACTCCATTGTATCTATACATTCTTTCTATATCATTGCATCCTCAACCCCAACCTTGTTGATGAGCACAGAAGACAACATGAGCCTGATTTCACAGACCAGAGAGGAGCCTGTAGTCACACAGCCAGTAAATGGCAACATCTGAACTAAGCTCAGGTCAGCCTCATGTTGGCACATTGCCCTTAACCTTCTTCTAGGCTGGGACTAAGCTTTCAGGTCTCATTGGCTGACACGGGGCTCCTGACCTCCCAGCCTGCATTAACACACCATGCTAGAAGCTTCCCAGGGACCTCACCCTGGACAGAACCTGCTCCATTTACCCCATCCATAGCGTCATTTCAAAAACCCCTGTTGGCCCTTCAGTGAAGAGGCAAAGGGTGTCCAGTCTGCCAGGGCCCAGGAAACAAGGTAAACCTTAGGCTACTATGGAGCACCTACAAAATACTCAGACTCAAGGCAGCTGCAACTTGACTCTTGCTGAAAGCCAAGAATCAACCCAAAGAATATTTACTGCATCTCTGCAATATGCCTGACATTCCATGAAATCATTTTCTTTTGTTATTTTGTGGAATTGGGGATCAAACCCACAGGTGCCTTTATCACTGAGCCTTATAACCCTGGCCCTTTATAATTTTTTATTTTTATTTTTTATTTTGAGGATCTCAGTAAGTTGCCCAAGCTCACCTGAAGCTTTTGATCCTCCTACCTCAGCCTCTTGATTCACTGGGATTACCAGGAATGTGTTTTTTTGAATATGAAATACGTTTATGAAAAGACATGAATTAGTCCAGTGCTTGCTATGTGGGATATAGTCACCACATACAATCCATGGGAATCTTTATAGAGTCTTGCAAGAGGGGCTACAGATATCACCCCATTTTGCAAATAGGTAGAGTGAGACTCAGAAGAGCCAAGCCACATGTCCAGGATCTCCAAGGTAGCAAGTGGCAGGGCAGGGAATAGAACCCAGGTTTTCCCAACAAAAAGTCTATGTCCTTCAGGCCTATAATCCCAGCAGCTTTGGAGGCTAAGGCAGCACGATTGCAAGTTCAAAGCCAGCCTCAACAACTTAGCAAGATGCTAAGCAAATTAGCAAGACCCTATCTCTAAATAAAATATAAGAAGAGCTAGGAATGTGGCTCAATAATTGAGTGCCCCTGAGTCTAATCCCCAGTTCTTAAGCCATGTGCTGTCTGTCCCTTCCTATGAGCAGAGGGCCCTGCACTTCAGCCTCACCTCCTCAGACATGCTTTTAGGAGCACATCCTACTTCCCCATGTCTGGACATGCTCACTTGAAAAGTGGGAGGAACCCTGGGAAGGCTCCTAAGCAGGCCTCCGTCTATGGTGATGGACCCAGGATGCCCACCCTTGTCACACCAAGTTCAACCAACAGGTCCCACTCACTGTCCTCCAAAGCAAAGGCAGTCTGTGTAGAAAGGAGTCCCCTTCATGATGGTCCCTCAGAGCTCCCAGGGGCTGCCTGGTGGCACCTAGGAGGGGGCTGGGGGGCTTTCCCTCCCTCTGGGTATTTGGGAGCCGGTGCCCAGGAAGCCTCCAGAGGATGATGATGTGGAACTGGAGCCACTGGCCCTTCCCTGTACATGATGAGCAGGGAGTGTGTTGATGGATATGCTGATTTCACTATCGCGCAAACCATTACCATCTAGAATTTGGCAGCCTTCTGGGTGAGAAGGGGAGGGGAGGAAATTTACTAACTTCCTCATGTGTGTGGTGGCATCCTTTACTCTTGAATGAAGGACAGGGACCTGATTCACTCCTGGAGGCCTGAGGATAGAGGTACCGCACTCCCTGGGTCTCTCCCTCCCGTCCACCCTCCTCCTGCAGAGGTCTTGCCCTTGGCCAGGGCTTCCCCCCCACTTCTGGGGGTGCCAGGATGATGGGAACCCAGCTGTCTACCTTCCCCACGACTCCACACTTCCCCATCTCATGGTCATGTTCAGGGAGCAAGAAATGGACATCTTGGTGTGGTAGGGGTGAGGTGCAGGCACCTCTAGGCCAAGAGGGAAGAGAACCCAGAGGGCTTCCTGGAGAGGGAGGCTAGGGGTCCTTGCCAACGGGCGAGTTGGGGGCGGGGAACAGCCTGGACAAAGGCTGAGAGGTGGGGCCACCAGCAGATGTGAGGGGCTGGGCGGGTGGAGAGGAAGGGGAGGGATGGGTGGATGCTTCTAGAACAGGCCTCCCCGAGTGTCAGCCCCTGTCCTCTCTACTCACGCCCACTGATAAGTCCTGGGCAAGGGCGATGGGGTGAGGAGAAATGCCCGAGGCTCACTCATTGCCCAGGGCCCTGGCGGGGAAACCAGCTAGGAGGGCAGGACAGCAGGTTCCCCCCGAGCACTGTCCTGGTTGACAAAGGCAGGCTGGGGGGAGGAGGGACTGGAGAGGGTGACATTCTCCCTCGAGGCTGCCCATGGCCTGCTCCCCCAGCACTCAGGGGACAAAGGACAGCTGTTCAAACACTGATCAGGGAGTGGGGCTCCATGAGGTGGGGTGCTGGGAGGTGGGGAGGCCACCATCACTGGGTGCGCTACGCCCCGTGGGTTTGGCCTGTGCTGGATGGGCACCTGCTGGGAGTGTGGGACGTGGGGCAGAACGAGGGTCTGTCCACCTGTGTGCACGTAAGTGGGCTCCTGAGTAAGACAGAACGGGTGTGGGGGGGGCGGTGCATGCATCATGGGGCGGGTGCACATGGTCTGCGCATGTGCAGGTGAACTGACCCTGCCAGTCCCTTCTGCTCGGGCAGTAATGCTGGTGCAGGGGTGTGACATCCACGCTAGTGAGCGTGGGCTGTCCCACACACATGCATGTGTGTGTGCATGCTGCACTAGGAGGACAGTGTGAGAGGCCGACACGGTGGAGGCCCGAGGCTGGCTTCAGTCCTGGAGCCCACGAATCCCCAGGGCATTGTCCCTTTCAGTGCCCAGCGAGTCCCCAGGCCCAGCACCTTCGCCCCTCACCTTGGAGAGGGCGTAGAGGTGGCCCCAGGTCCTCCCTAGAATGGTCTCCGTGGACATCCGTCCCATGCCTCTGCACCCCACCCCGGGCTGCGCTCACTCCAGAGGTGCAGGTGATGGTGGGGGCAGGTGGCAGTGGTGCTGGCACGAGGCAGGTCCGTGTGTGTCCCTGAGCCACAGCTTGGCTGGAAAGCTGAGGGGACCTAATCCCTGGTCTCCTTTGGCCAGATATCATGCCTGCCCTCCCAGGACAGTCCCCCAGAGCCACCAGAGCCCCGCCAGTTGGGAACCTGATTTAGGAGTCAGGGAACTCCAGGCTCATGGCCCTGCCCCCCACCCGCACCTTGCCACCTCGACCTCCTGTTTGGTGAAGGGGACACCGAGCTGCAGCCCTTGGGCGACAGAGGAGCCTGAGCCCTCCAGGTTGAGCGGAGATTTAAGGGACTGGTGTGGCTTCTCTCTCCTCCTCTCTCTGGGTCTCTCCAGCAAGTCGTGCCCCCACTGCTCACACACTTTTTAAAATGTCAATAGACTGTCACTCACTTTTCTTGTTATACTTCTTAAAATGAACGTTTCCTCTAGTCGATGGAGGGAGGTGACACTGGAGTCACGGGCTTGACTTTATTCCTGTCCAGAGGAGATGGACTGTGGAGAGCTCAGGTTTCAAAGGAACTATTTTATTTATAAGGATTTTCCTAATGTCATGAATGTGCCATGCCTGGCTTCTTTGTGCCCACTGTGGAGAGAAGGGGGGACTGAGCATGGCCCAGGTGGGGTGGCTTTCTTTACCCTGAAGCCCAGAATCCTAGAGGAAGTGACCTTCAGCAGTGTAATGCAACAGTTTCTTTTTTTTTAAATTAATTTTTATTGTTGGGTGTTCAAAACATTACATAGTTCTTGATATATCATATTTCACAGTTTGATTCAAGTAGGTTATGAACTCCCATTTTTACCCTGTATACAGATTGCAGAATCACATCAGTTGCGCATCCATTGATTTACATATTGTCATACTAGTGTCTGTTTTATTCTGCTGCCTTTCCTATCCTCTACTATCCCCCCTCCCCCCTCCCCTCCCCTCTTCTCTCTCTACCCCCTCTAGTGTAATTCATTTCTCCCCCTTATAGTTTTGTCCCCTTTCCCAAAACTTCCTCTTGTATGTAATTTTGTATAACCCTGAGGGTCTTCTTCCATTTCCATGCAATTACCCTTCTCTCTCCCTTTCCCTCTCACCTCTCATCCCTTTTTAATGTTAATCTTCTTCTCATGCTCTTCGTTTCTACTCTGTTCTTAGTTACTCTCCTTATATCAAAGAAGACATTTGGCATTTGTTTTTAAGTGATTGGCTAGCTTTACTTAGCATAATCTGCTCTAATGCCATCCATTTCCCTGCAAATTCTATCATTTTGTCATTTTTTAATGCAGAGTAATACTCCATTGTGTATAAATGCCACATTTTTTTTTTATCCATTCGTCTATTGAAGGACATATATGTTGGTTCCACAGTCTTTCTATTGTGAATTGTGCTGCTATGAACATGGATGTAGCAGTGTTCCTATAGTGTGCTCTTTTTAGGTCTTTAGGGAATAGACCGAGTAGGGGAATAGCTGGGTCAAATGGTGGTTCCATTCCGAGCTTTCCTAGAAATCTCCATACTGCTTTGCAAATTGGCCGCACCAATTTGCAGTCCCACCAGCAATGTACAAGTGAACCCTTTTCCCCACATCCTCGCCAGCATTTGTTGTTGTTTGACTTCCTAATGACTGCCAATCTTACTGGAGTGAGATGGTATCTTAGGGTGGTTTTGATTCGCATTTCTCTGACTGATAGAGATTGTGAGCATTTTTTCATGTACTTGTTGATTGATTGTATGTCCTCATCTGAGAAATGTCTGTTCAGGTCCTTGGCCCATTTGTTGATTGGGTTATTTGTTATCTTATAGTCTAATTTTTTAAGTTCTTTGTATATTCTGGATATTAGGTCTCTGTCTGAAGTGTGAGGAGTAAAAATTTGTTACCAGGATGTAGGCTCCCTATTTAACTCTCTTATTGTTTCTTTTGCTGAGAAAAAACTTTTTAGTTTGAGTAAGTCCCATTTGTTGATTCTAGTTATTAACTCTTGTGCTATGGGTGTCCTATTGAGGAATTTGGAGCCGGACCCCATAGTATGTAGATCATAGCCAACTTTTTCTTCTTTCAGACGCCATGTCTCTGATTTGATATCAAGTTCCTTGATCCACTTTAAGTTAACTTTTGTGCATGGTGAGAGAAAGGGATTAAGTTTCATTTTGTTGTATATGGATTTCCAGTTTTCCCAGCACCATTTGTTGAAGATGCTATCCTTCCTCCATTGCATGCTTTTAGCCCCTTTATCAAATATAAGATAGTTGTAATTTTGTGGATTGGTTTCTGTGTCCTCTATTCTATACCATTGGTCCACCCGCCTGTTTTGGTACCAGTACCATGCTGTTTTTGTTACTATTGCTCCGTAGTATACTTTGAAGTCTGGTATAGCTGTACTGCCTGATTCACACTTCCTGCTTAGCATTGTTTTTGCTATTCTGGGTGTTTTATTTTTCCATATGAGTTTCATGATTGGTTTCTCTATTTCTACCAGAAATGCCGTTGGGATTTTGATTGGCATTGCATTAAACCTATAGAGAACTTTTGGTAATATCACCATTTTGATGATGTTAGTTTTACCTATCCATGAACAGGGTATATTTTTCCATCTTCTAAGATCTTCTTCTATTTCTCTCTTTAGGGTTCTGTAGTTTTCATTGTATAAGTCTTTCACCTCTTTTGTTAGGTTGATTCCCAAGTGTTTTATTTTTTTTTTTTTGAGGATATTCTGAATTGAGTGGTTGTCCTCATTTCCATTTCAGATGATTTGTCATTGATATACAGGAATGTCTTTGATTTATGTGTATTGATTTTATATCCTGCCACTTTGTTGAATTCATTGATTAGCTCTAATGGTTTCTTTTTCGACCCTTTTGGGTCTGCTAGGTAAAGAATCATGTCATCTGCAAATAGTGATAATTTAAGTTCTTCTTTTCCTATTTTCATGCCTTTAATTTTTTTCGTCTGTCTAATTGCTATGGCTGGTGATTCGAGAAATATGTTGAACAGAAGTGGTGAGAGAGGGCATCCCTGTCTTGTTCCAAATTTTAGAGGGAATGCCTTCAGTTTTTCTCCATTCAGAATGATGCTAGCCTGAGGCTTAGCATATATTTCTTTTACAATATTGAGGTATGTTCCTGTTATCCCTAGTTTTTCTAGAGTTTTGAACATAAAGGAATGCTGTACTTTGTCGAATGCTTTTTCCGCATCTATCGAGATGATCATATGGTTCTTATTTTTAAGCCTATTGATGTGGTGAATAACATTTATTGATTTCCATATATTGAACCAACCTTGCATCCCAGGGATAAATCCTACGTGATCAGGGTGCACAATTTTTTTTATATGTTTTTTATCCGATTCGCCAAAATTTTATTGAGGATTTTTGCATCTAGGTTCATTAGAGATATTGGTCAGTAGTTTTCTTTCTTTGAAGTGTCTTTGTCTGGTTTAGGAATCAGGGTGATGTTGGCCTCGTAGAATGAATTTGGAAGTTCTCCCTCTTTTTCTATTTCCTGAAATAGCTTGAAAAGTATTGGTATTATTTCCTCTTTAAAGGTTTTGTAAAACTCTGCTGTATACCCATCCGGTCCTGGGCTTTTTTTAGTTGGTAGTCTTTTGATGGTTTCTTCTATTTCCTCCATTGATATTGGTCTGTTTAGGTTGTCAATATCCTCCTGACTCGATCTGGGCAGATCATATGACTTAAGAAATTTATGGATGCCTTCACTATCTTCTATTTTATTGGAGTATAAGGATTCAAAATAATTTCTGATAATCGTTTGTATTTCTGAGGTGTCTGTTGTGATATTGCCTTTTTCATCCCGTATGCTAGTAATTTGAGTTCTCTCTCTTCTGCTCTTCGTTAGCGTGGCTAAGGGTCTGTCGATTCTATTTATTTTTTCAAAGAACCAACTTTTAGTTTTGTCAATTTTTTCAATTGTATCTTTTGTTTTGATTTCATTAATTTCAGCTCTGATTTTAATTATTTCTTGCCTTCTCCTTCTTTTGCTGTTGTTTTGCTCTTCTTTTTCTAGGATTTTGAGATGAAGTATTAGATCATTTATTTGTTGGTTTTTTCTTTTTTTAAGAAATGAACTCCAAGCAATAAATTTTCCTCTTAGAACTGCTTTCAATGTGTCCCATAGATTCCGTTATGTTGTGTCTGTGTTTTCATTTATCTCTAAGAATTTTTTAATTTCCTCCTTGATGTCTTCTGTAACCTATTGATCATTCAGTAACCTATTGTTCATTCTCCAAGTGATGCATGATTTTTCCTTCCTTATTTTATCGTTGATTTTCAATTTCATTCCATTATGATCAGATAAGATGCATGGTATTATCTCTACACCTTTATATTGTCTAAGAGTTGCCCTGTGACATAATATATGATCTATTTTTGAGAAGGATCCATGTGCTGCTGAGAAAAAAAGTGTAACTTCTTGATGTTGGGTGCTATATTCTATATATGTCAATTAAGTCTAGGTTATTAATTATATTATTGAGTTCTATAGTTTCCTTATTCAACTGTTGTTTGGAAGACATGTCCAGTGGTGAGAGAGGTGTGTTGAAGTCTCCCATGATTATTGTATGGTGGTCTATTTGACTCTTGAACTTGAGAAGAGTTTGTTTGATGAACATAGCTGCACCATTGTTTGGGGCATATATATTTATGATTGTCATGTCTTGTTGGTGTATGGTTCCCTTGAGCAGTATGTAGTGTCCCTCTTTATCCCTTTGGATTAACTTTGGCTTGAAATCTATTTTATTTGATATGAGTATGGACACTCCTGCTTGTTTCCGAAGTCCATGTGAGTGATATGATTTTTACCAACCTTTCACCTTCAGTCTATTTATGTCTTTTCCTATCAAATGCGTCTCCTGAAGGCAGCATATTGTTGCGTCTTGTTTTGTGATTCATTCGACTAGCCTGTGTCTCTTTATTGGTGAGTTTAAGCCATTAACATTTAGGGTCGTTTTTGAGATATGAGTTGTTCTTCCAGCCATATTTGTTTATTTATGTTACTAAACATGGTTTGTTTTTCTCTTTGATTATCCCCCCCCCCCTTTACTGTACTACCTCCCGCTGTTGGTTTTCATTGATATTTTCCATTTCCTCTTCCTGTAATATTTTTCCGAGGATGTTTTGAAGAGATGGTTTTCTAGCTGCAAATTCTTTTAACTTTTGTTTATCATGGAAGGTTTTAATTTCATCTTCCATCCTGAAGCTTAATTTTGCTGGATGCACAATTCTTGGTTGGAACCCATTTTCTTTCAGTGTTTGAAATATGTTATTCCAGGATCTTCTAGCTTTCAGAGTCTGTGTTGAAAGGTCAGCTGTTATCCTGATTGGTTTACCCCTAAATGTAATCTGCTTCCTTTCTCTTGTAGCTTTTGAAATTCTCTCCTCATTCTGTATGTTGGGCATCTTAATTATAATGTGTCTAAGTGTGGATCTCTCATGATTTTGCACATTCGGCGTCCTGTAGGCTTCTAGGATTTGGGATTCTGTCTCATTCTTCAAGTCTGGGAAGTTTTCTCGTATTATTTCATTGAATAGATTGGACATTCCTTTTGTTTGGACCTCTATACCTTCCTGTATCCCAATGACTCTTAAGTTTGGTCTTTTTATGTTATCCCATATTTCTTGAATGATCTGCTCATGGTTTCTTAACAGTTTTGCTGAGCTGTCAATGTTCTTCTCCAATTGAAATACTTTGTCTTCATTGTCTGATGTTCTATCTTCTAAGTGTTCTACTCTGCTGGTAGTATTCTCAATTGAGTTCTTAAGTTGGTTTATTGCTTCCTGCATTTCTAAGATTTCTGTTTGTTTGTTTTTTATAACCTCTATCTCCCTGTATAATTGATCTTTTGCTTCTTGGATTTGTTTATGTAATTCATCGTCGAAGTGGTCGAAGTGGTCTTTCATTGTCTGATTTTGCTGTCTAATGTCTTCCTTGAGACTCCAGATCATCTGAAGCATGTATATACTGAATTCTTTATCTGACATTCCATCTGCTGCAGATATTACCTCTTCTAAAGTTGAGTTGACCTGCATTGCTTGTGGTCCTTTCTTTCTTTGTCTTTTCATACTGATCGCGTTTCTTTCTGCTTGGTGAAACTGTTGTGTTATTGATATTTTCCCCTATATATTTATATTGCTCTGTATAGTTGCAAAGTCTCCCTCGCAGGCTTTGGCGGTTGTTCTGCCCCTCCTCCAATTGGGGCAATATGCCTACCACAACAGCAGGCCGCTGGGCCTGTACTTTCGGTGGGCCTGTTCTTTCGGTGGTCACAGGTCCTCCTACCTTGCAGGCGCGAGCAGCGGCTCTGTCCCTCCGTGGGCCGTTAGGCCTGTTCTGTCTGTTGGTTACAGGTCTGTCTACCTAGCAGGCGCTGGAGGCGACTCTGCCCCTTCCACAATTGGGGGGATGGCGGGCCACTGGGCCTGTTCTGCTGGTAGGTTAATGCAACAGTTTCTAATTGCACACTGCTGGTGGTGGGGAGCTCACTCCCGACCAAGATGGCCCACCTGAGGTACAGTCTCCAACCCCTTTCCTACCCTCATGGGCCCTGGTTCTGTTCTCTGAAGTGAGGGAGGAAATCTCTTCAGAGTCCCCCTTAGGGTCCTCCTAGGGATTCCTTCCCGCTCTGAAATACCCCCCTTAGTCCTTTGAATCTCTCTCCATCCCTTCACCATCTTACTGAGTCTAGAAAATATACCCAGAATTCTCTTCCCCAAGATCAGAAAGACTAATTGAGACTTCTGTGGGTTACCAAAACCAGTGTCTCCCAAGGTCACTTCTGAAATGTCTTCATTCTAGTCACACTTATAAGGATCTTATGTTCAAATGAACGTTGCAAGTGCTGGGTTAAAGAAATATTAGAAACTTCTTTTGCAGAAGGACTTATCAGGGCCTTATATGACTCATGTACCTGAGACTCTCCAAACCAGATACAGGAGGTTGAGTTTGGGTGCGTCTGGACTTGTCAGAAAGTCATGCTAGAAGGGACACGTAAACTGCTCTAGAAGCAGACCTCGGTGAGAATTCCAACTCTGCCATGTATTACCTTCGGGACCTGGAAATGCCTTTACCACTCTGACCTTCAGACTCTTCATCTGTCATGTGAAAGATCTTCATCTCTATGCCTTGCTTGTTCGACAGGTGGAGCACAAGGGAAAGAAGTCAATCAGTTCCCAAACTGCCTCATCTGGTGCAGCTATCCCCAGGCATATCCTGGCTCAGGCCAGCCTCAACTCCCCACACAGCCTCAAATGTACCAAGCCCACTGCTGCCTCAGGTCCTTTACACATGCTAAAAATCCACTTTCCAGCTACATCCATATGATGCATGGTAGGGGCTCAACAAACAATGCATAAACTGCTGTGAGACGGAGGCCCTTGATGTCTTCTTCTGCTGGCCACCATCCTGCTCATGCCCATAGTCTGATGAGGCCTGAAATCTTTTCTGTCCTACCCTGAGGCTGGAGCAAGCAGGGCCTCCCACGCATGCACCTGAAAATCACCATGAAGGCAGTCTCCAGGATCTCCCGCGCAGGAAGCATGTCAGCTGGGAGCCACCGGGCCATGATCAGGCCATGCCCCAGGCCCTTGGACCCTGCTCTGGGTCATCTCTACAATGGTGTCCCCTCTGCTGGCTCCCTGTGCTGGCCCCTGACTTAATCAATCTCGGACAATTGGCCACAGGCTTATTTCTTTAAATGAGGTCACCTCTAAGGATCTCTGACATGACGTGGCCCCGCCTCCTCAGAGCAGTGGGGACGTTGCAGCTCAGGTAAGTGAACATTCTCTTAAACCAAAAGGCTGGGAGGGGGCTCTCTTCTCCCCCAGGCTGAGTGGGCCTCTCAGGACCAGGTGAGGCAGCCCCCGAGGGGGTACACTGTCTGTGTCACAGAAGGCTCCACTCACCCAAGTCACCTCCTGCCATAGGTGGATCATATGTCTGATGTTCTCCTCCCACTTACTGCATCTTTGGTTTGAGGGGTCTGGCGTAAAACCAAATGTCCCGGGTTTAAAACCCCTCTGGGCCTCTCTTGAGCTGTGTGATCATGGGTAAGTTAATAAATCTCTCTGTGCCTCAGTTTCTTTCTTAAATGGAGATACTGGTGTGTATCCTGGAGTTTTTTAATGCAGAGCAGTCCCTAGCACATAGGAGGTGCTGCATCAACGTGGCTGCAATGACTATTAAGGCCATTTTTGGATGTTGTGGGTGGAGTGGGGTGGGGAACTTCAGTGAGGATCAGTGTGAACTCTTCTCTGTTAATTCATTTTCTTTTTCTGGGAGGTACGGTGTCAGGGGCTAGAAAGAAATTCTCCTTCAAAGAATAGCCTGACATTTACAAGAAACAGCCCCCTGGGTGACATCCTCCCTGGGAGACATCCTACAGCTACTTATCTCCCTGAAACATCCTGTGGCTATCAGGAACATCAGACATCTTGCAGCTGCCAGTTTTACCACCTACATCCAGCAATTGCTGATTAGAGAGCTTCCCCATCCCCAGCATATAAATACCCCTGTGTGAACAATAAAAGTTTGCAGCTTGATCAGAACTCCTGTCTTGCTTTCATCCTTCGTGTCTCTTGTCCCTTCATTCCTCCCCACCTGGGTTCACCACCCACATTGATGTGTCCTGTGGGTCAGAACATTTGGCGCCCAAAGATTGGGGCTGGAGCCTTTGACTGAGAAGGAACACCATCCTCCAGGGACACATGACCAAGTGGAGCTTGCGATCGCCTTGGCAGACACGACCGAGAGACAGATCCAGGAGGAAAGTGGGGACGACGCAGAGTGAGTGACCCACCATAGGACAAGCAGTTTTGTCACATGATTTGTTTTTGTCAGGCCTCAAGGAGGCCCTCAAGACACGGGTGGCATGTGTTAAGAAAAAGGACTTAAAATTATTCTTTTCATACATAGGAGAATTGTGTCCATGGTTTTCCCTTGAAGCGACCATTGATGGTAAAAGATGGCTTAGAGTAGGAGACTGTTTAAAAGATTATTATGAATCCTTTGGCCCAGAAAAGGTGCCTGTTGCCACCTTTTCTTACTGGAACTTAATTAATGAAATTCTTAAAAGTTTACCCTTTGACAATGGTACCTTAACACTTGTCAGGATTGGGGAAGAGGCTATGCAAAAGACCTCTCATCTCTCTCGTCCCCCCTCAGCATGCCCTTCAGTTAGTATAGACATAGATCCTTCTCAGTCACCCTAGGACCCTGGGAACCTCCCTGAACCCCCTCAAAATCCCACCCTAATGAATAAGGCTCCAACAGCTACCAACCGCCTTTATCCAGTTTTAAATCCCAGAGACATATTGACCCCTGGGGAGGAGGCTACCTTGGAGAAGGAAGCAGCTCGCTACCATTCAGAAGACCCGCCACCTCTCAGGACCCTGCCACAGCCTATAGGACTTACACATCCACCTCCCTCCTATATCCTTCCTGCCTTTTGTGCTCTGGCCCTTTAGGGGCCAACTGCCCCATCAGATATTTTTTCTCCACTTACCTTGCCTAACCTGGCTCCCTTGCGCAAGTCTCTCCAACAGAGACGGGAACACATCCAACTTCTAAAAGAATCAAGATCTCTTGACTCTGAGCTCTGCTCATTAGCCTTAGGCACAGAGTCAACCAGAGCTGGCCCAAGGCGGTCTAATACAAAGGTTAAGCCACGCCATCGGCCTATTCTCGCCTTCCCAGTCACCCACAGTCAGATAGATAAGCCCACCCAGGCTGAGGACAAAGAGGAGGATCAAGTGGAGGAAACGGATCTAGGGTTCATAGTTTGTCCCTGGTGAGCAGATTTCTCTCTCTCTGCTTCCTCATTGCCATATGCTGAGCTGCTTTCCGACTCCCTACACTTCCCCCACTATGTTCTGCCTCACGTTGGCCCCAGAGCTATGCAGTTGGTGGTCAGTGGAGTGAGACCTGAAACTATGAGCTACATAAACTTCTCCTGCTCTAATTGTTGTTGTTAGATTTTTTTGGTCACAGTGATGTAAAAGGCAACTAAAAACACAGACTAATTTATCCAGCAGGGAATATTAAAGGCAGTACAGCATTTGAGATATGACCTGGGTATTTCTAGCTGCTTTCAGCCTTATATACCATGGGGATCAGGAGCAAAAGCCAGGGTAGAAAGATTTAAAATACTTGCAGGTTTTCCAGAAAAGAAAACTTTGTAATGTTGGGGCCAAAAATGGTGTGGTTGGTAAAGAGATTAGTTCCATTACACAGAAGCCACCTTTAGGCATCTCAGGAATGGGAAGGACACCACCCTTAGCAGGCTCAATGACTTGTGGAGAGATTATCAGGGTGCCCTGCGTACAAAAGGCAGCCTCAGAATCCTATGTCCAGATTCATTTTGCTGTGTAACTAACATCATATGGGCTCACAGAGGCCATGGTCTAGGTGGGTCTGGCTACTGTCCTCATTCTCAGCTGACCTTGTTATTGTCCATGTGATGCTGGTTATCAGGCTTACAGAGTGAAGAGTTGAGGGGTTGTGAAGGTTTGCATTCATACTTCAGAGGAAATGCTGGTGACCAGGATGTGCATATCACATTCAGAGTGCAACCCAGTAACCCCAGAAACAGTGATTTATCAAACTATGAGAGTGGAGCCAGTGTTGTGGTGGAGGTTAGCAGTGGCAGGCCTATGAACACCTGCTCAGGTAAGTGAAAGTCAGTGAGCACAGAAGTTCTAGGGAGTGGTCCCACATCAGACCAAGCTGGAGGGTTAAGGATGCTCAAGCTCTAGGGCACCCATATTACACCATCAGGTGCCCTAGTTTCACACCTGGAGCACTAGACTTAACGTGTGCCTGCTGTGCTTTTTCAGTTTCCTCCTTACTACTGTCCTCTTCTTCCCTTTGGGTTAGTTGTGTTTCCCCTGCGTAGATGTATCTTTGAAATGTGTTAACATTTTTTTTGATTATTAATGAGGATTGCAGCCAATGCAGCTACAAAAGGTTTGATTCTTCTGCTTTGCTTCCACGCATGAAAGTCAGTAACTGAAGAGGCAGAGAGGTGGGAGAGGAAAAGGCTTCATTGGCAACAATTCAGCATTTCAGAGATGAATGGCTAGCTCCTGGTTTTATCTTGCTTAGTACTGCTGAGTGAAAGTGTATACAGTGTGTTATGTGGAATTGTTCTCGCAGTCTTGGGCAGGTGGACACAAGCACAGTTTACTGGTGTTGACAGACTGTCCTTTAGAGGGGTCTGGAGTCATGGCTCAGTGGTAGAGAGAGTGCCTGGCATGTGTGAGGCACAGTGGTCAATTCTTAGAACCATATATAAATCAATAAATATTGATGGACAACTAAAAATAGATGTCACTAAGGAGCTGGGGATGTGGCTCAAGTGGTAGCGCACTCGCCTGGCATGTGTGCAGTGCTAGGTTTGATCCTCAGCACCACATAAAAATAAAGATGTTGTGTCTGCCCAACACTAATAAATAAATATTAGAAAATTCTCTCTCTCTCTCTCTCTCTCTCTCTCTCTCTCTCTCTCTCTCTCTCTATCTCTCTCTCTCTTTCTCTCTCTCTCTCTCTCTTTTAAAAAACTGTTATTTAAAGTAGTTGGGATTCTGTGGGTTATATCTGGGTCCAGTGGACCCTGACACATCCCAGACCTGTGAATCTAAGATAATGTGAGTTTTTTATATGCTTGCAATTCTGAAGGTGTGTGTGTCTGGCTTCCCTCCTAGTCAGTGTCTTCTGTACACTTCTGCCAATACCTTTTAATTTGGACATTTCCTGTGACATAGAAAGTTGGAGTGCCCAGTGCAAGGGCCCTTTTAACTGACTTTCGTGCTTTTTACTGACTCTATGGTTAGTCCTTAAGATAGGGTTGAGGGTGTGGGGAGAAAAGAAAGCTATACTCATAAATTAAAAAGAAGAGAATGGCAGAAAAAAAAACGTTCAATTCAGGGTTCAGCGTCACTATGTTCCCTTGAGTCTCAGAAGAGACTTTGGGCAAAAACTATTGAGAATGCACTGTTGATATTTGTGGACTCTTGGAGTCCAAATGCTTGTTTATTTATTTATTTTTAATTATTTATTGCTGTGAGACAGACATGAGCTTTTGGGGCCAAGGGATAGATATTCTGGCATTAACATTTGGTGTTCCTCAAAGGCTCACCTCTTAAACATCTGGTTCCCAGCTGAAGTCATTATTGAGAGGTGTTGGAAGCTTGTGGAAACTGGGGCCCATTTGATTAAAATTACCTCATTGAGAATGTGCCACTGATGGGGTACTGGGACCCTAATGCACTTCTGTCTCTGTCTCTCTCTGCCTCCTAGCAGCCATGAGGTGGTCAGTTTTCCTATGCCATACACTCTTGGCCAGATGTTCTGCTTTGCTATAGGTCCAGAGGTAAGAGGGACAAGTGACCATGGACTCTAATCTCTGAAACCATGAGCCAAAATAAATCTCTGCTCCTTTGAATGTGGTGATCTCAGGTATATTATCACAGGTTTGGAAAGTGATTAGGACAGCTGCTGTCCAAAATATAAGAGGCCCCAGACCTTCCTCTAACCAGATTCACCTCTTCTGTCTGAAGGTAACACAGAAAAGCTGACAATTTACTCACTAATTTTTTGACCAACAAACATGCCAGTAATATCTTCAGATTATAATTTGGACATGTAAGGATGCCAAAGGCCTCTTGTATGAGAACACTGCAGACCCCACTCATAAATTGGATCTGATGTGTCTTAGGGGGGAGCCCAGGTGAACAAGTCAAGCCCTGGCATTGGAACACACATTGCACAATGGTCTGGCTTTCTAGCTAGAAGCTATCCATCTCGGCTGATGGTGGATACTCAAAAGAATCTATTTGGGGTGATTCTCTCTTTTAGAAACCCCTTAAATGTCCCAGAGTACCTTCATCTCCAGAAGCATTATCTGAGAGTACTCTCTTATTATTTGAAGAGTTTTCTCTATATTGAGGAGTTATTGAGTGGCTGGCAAGTACCTTTCAGTTTTATGGGAGGGAATGTGCTCTTTCCTTTGCACTTTTATATTTTCTTACATTTTCAAGAGCAAGGTATGTGCCTGAAATCTGCATCTTCACCCCTCTACCTCTGTGTGCAGGGCCCACAAGATAATATCCTTGAACTGGGTGTGTCAGTGTTCAGATTATGTATGTAATGTTCTGTATGTGTGTGTGTGTGTGTGTTTGTTTATGTGTGTGTGTGTGTGTGTGTGTGTGTGTGTGTGAAAGAGAGAGAAGGAGAGACAGAGAGAGAGAGAGACAGAGAGAGAGAGAGAAAACACATGAACTTTTTTCTCTAGCACCAGGACTTTGTGCTTTTATGTGTTTCATGTGTATAGATATGGAAAGGATATGAAACAAGACACCATAAATTCTCCTGTGTGGGACTGTTTGGTTGTCGTGTGTAAATATTTTCTGAGTGATTTCTTTGGTCATTGTTGGCTGAGTACCTTTCTGGCAGGACATGTGTTTAGGGTTTTAGTGGTGCGTCTGTAGGTGTTGTTGGCATTGTGGACTATTGTGAACATGACTATTGTGAATGCATTTGAGAGGAGTTAGGATGTTGTCTTACTATTATGTGTTGGATCTGTGCATTTTCAGATTTTAGAATGTATGTGTATGTTGATGTCTAGGTCAGAATTTAGGGACATAATCTTTGGTGTTCAGAGATTTGGAGAGAATGGAATCATGGGGTATGTTGGGGTGTTTAGAATTATGTATATGTGGCATATAGATGTGTATAGATTCTGTTGATAATGTCTCAAGTGGACTGCTGTGTATTTTCTTGTTTAGGGCTTTGAGGTGATCATGTTATTTTTGGGAATGGAGGGGTGTCCTTTGTGAGTATGTAGGAGGAGTAAGCAGTGTCTGTACGTCTGAGATTTGTTGTTGAACTTCATATTCTGAGGCATTCTGTGTATGTGCATGTTTGCAAAATAGAGGTGATTGTAAATGTTTTCATTTGAGAATACAAATTGTTGTCATGTTAATAAGTAATTTGTTTGCTCCATTCAGTTACTGAGGGAGTGTTTGTGTGATTGCTTTATGGGTGATACTGATTGATGTGTGGTCTGAAGATGAGTGTATCTGAAGCACACCAGATACTCTCAACCAAAAGACCCTTGCCATAATTAAGCTTCTTCTCTTGTCAGATCAGCAGCAAGAATTCCAAGGTTACTGTTGTTGGGAGCTTCCTCTTTCTTGTAAATGCCAGATTTTTTTTTTTTTTGGGAAATACGTGTGAAACCTCTGTCTGGCCTAGAGAATGGAATGAAAAACACTTGTCAAGTGAATCTTCAAGCCCTTTTCCCCCATGGGACAAAAAAGTCAAAATATTTTGAAATTATCTGTCCCTAGAATATTTCAGGCATGAGCCACACTCTGGACTGATTGGCAACATCCAATAAACCTGCTTTCTGAAAATTCCTGTGGTATCCAGCCTCTTCAGTCCTACTTCATATATATTTTAAGTGTTTCATGGAGGCGACTGGAAAATGTGTGAGACTTTGTAAGGAAGGTTATTGATTGGAATTGTTTGGATTTTGCTGTATATTTGTATTAATTTGGGCATGAGGAACTCTGGGTTTAGAGTTAGGCATCTGGAAGATAGGAAGTTTATGCTATTGAGGATTTTAGAGCTCCACAGTGTTGTGTGCTGTTAACTGAGTATATCAGAAAGAATGAGCAGTTTTGTACATTAATAATGAGTTCTGTGCCCTTTAATAGTGAGAGAGTGGCTGCATGTACTTTAGGTCTGTGGGAGTACTGTGGGTTTGTAGATTCAGATGGACATGTGTGTTCCCAGACTTGTATAATCTAGGACTGTGAAAGTATTTAGGAAGTGTGATGGCTGAGTATTCATTCTCAAATAGTAGATGGGTAGTGTGTGTTTCCACTGAGATAATATAGAAGTAATATTTATATGGGAATACAAGTTAAGAGGATTAGGTACTGACAGTGTATATGGGTTATTATGACATGGTGGGACTTGTGAATAATTATTAAGAAGAGTGTTTGAATGGAGTATTTTGGTGAATACTTTTCGATATTCACAAAATATTGATGTTTTAATTTAATTTCATTTTTTTGTTTAGGGAAGGGTGTGACATTAGAGTGCAGGGTAAAATATGTGTATTAAGGCAACACATGTGTTATGTATGTATTTGGGAAATGACAATGAGTAGATTGTAGGTGACATCATTGTTGTGTACATTTGGAGAGGGTTGAGAAACTTTATGTGTTTTTTGGAGTTGGTGTTTGCGTATCAAGTGATTCTGGGAATATGGACTCATGTTTATGTGTGTATGTGGGTGGTTGTACCTGTGTCATTTAGGGTTAAGAATGTTACATTTTTGTAATCAGGGTATTTCTGGTTCCACTTAATCTTAGGGAAGTTCAAAGAGATTTTTATGCACACATGCCACCCAGCCACAGAGACCTGTGAACACGTCTTGCTGAGGCACATACATGTTAAGATGCACACTCATTAAAACCCCTTTCACCACAGATATCATTAAAACACCTCACATTTAGAAACAGGTGCATGACCCACAACTCACTGCCATTCCAACAAAAACACAGATGCATAAATCACCTTTATCCCTGCTTTCCCCAAATACACACACCACCACTTCCTTTCTAAAAAAATATATACATACCCACAAATACACCTGCGTGTTATCACCCAGGTACTGACGGACATGCAATTATAATGTATACTTTCCAAATGCAGGCTTATACATTCCTATATACTCTACACTTCCTGAAGGCATGCACATGATATAACCAAACACTGAGTATGCATGCACACAGAAATACAACATACAACACCCCTACACACACACACACACACACACACACACACACACACACACAATAAACCCTATTTGTTACCAGAAGTCACAAAAACAAAACCATAAGTACTCTGGAAAATCTCACAGACTTGATCCTCTCATCAGAAATACAACATACGCAACACCTTGCTTCTGTCTCTTCTTGCTTTACACAGAATTTAAAGTACACTGCAGAGCAGATAGGCTTAACTGAACTTTCCAACAAAAACCAAAAGACGACAAATTCTTCACAACAGTACCAACAACATTCTCCAGAATAGACAACAGATTAAGTCATAAAAAAACCTTAACAAATTTTAAAAGCTAAAAATCATTTGAAATAACTTTTTTTCTGAACCCAATGTAATAAAACTGGAAACCTACAACAGGCGGAACTTCAGAAACATCCTGCATGTCTGCGATTATAACAAAAAGCTCTCAAATAGCAGAGTCAATGACAAACAGAATGGAAATTTTTAAAGATTCTTGAGAAAAATGATAGAAACACAAAATAAAAAACCCTATATCATAGAGCAGAGGCAATTTTAAGATTAGAGCAGTACATACCTATATCAAAAAAGAAAACAACCAAGACTTCCTCTTCAAGCAGGTAGAAAATCAAGAACATGCCTGACCCAAAGCTAGTAGAAGAAAAAATACTAAACATCAGAGAAAGGTAAATAAAATAAAGATTAAATATTATTTTAAAAATATCAACAACAGAAAGAATTTACTTACTTACTTACTTACTTACTTATGCCTACGATTGAACTCAGAAGCAACCACTCACTGAGAGATGTCTCCAGACCTAGTTTGTTTTTTTATTGAGAGACAGGGTCCCATAGAGTGGCTCACTGCCTTACTTTTGCTGAGGCTGTCTTTGAACTTGCCTTCCTCTTGCCCCTCCTTGAGGATCTAAACTGTTCATGTCAATGGTTAAGAGTACAGCTTTGCCATTGAACTCACTTAAGCAGTGGGAAGATCATGATGCTGTATAATATGAGCATTCCCAGACGTGACACCTACGGACATCTTCGCATTGGCTTTGTTCACAGAAAGCATGAGACTCACCTTTCAGGACTCTGCTTGGTGCATGGTTTGGCTTCTTCGCTTTTTTGGTGGAGGTTTTCTGTTGGAGACTAAACCCAGAACATCATGTATGCTCGGCAAGAGCTTCCCCATGGAGCTGTGCCCCCAGCCCACCTTGGCCTTTCTTGGTGATCAGAGAAAGTGTCTGTTGGACTCTATTTTTAATGACTTACTGGGAAACTTCATGTCCTCTGATTCTACCTCTTCTGCAGATCCAGTTGAAGGCAAAGGTGCTGTGGCGAGCCATCCCCCTTTTCATCTTCTTAGTCTGCTGTCCGGTCAATCTGGTCTCCTGTGCTTTTGTTGGGGAAAGGGGGAGAGGGGAGAACCATGTGCCACTCCTTTGGTTTCTACTTGTTTCCAGATCCTTTGTTTGGTATTATGGCCTCAGATTCTGTGGACCCTTTCTACTTGATGTGAGGGATTCTGGCCTCCAACAGAGGGAGGCTCAGACTCACTGTGCCTCTTTTCTGCTGGACCAGCACCATTTAGTTGAACTACAGCCTTTCTGTGGAGCTAAGAGAATGGGCAGCTCTGTGGCCTGGAAAGTCTGCATGTGCCATGTCAAATAGCCTGATCAACGGTGCATTCAGCCTGGGAAACACCAGCTTCTTTAGAGTTGGGTTTGAATGCAATACAAAACCTGGAAGAGCAAGATAAGTCTCTGCTTGAGAATTTCTGAAAACTTAAAAAAACTAGAGTGTTTGAAATCCCTGAAATGAGATGGTGAGTAGACATAGAACACTCTCTAGAACTCTCTAGTGGTTTCTCAGCTGCATCTTTTTCATATCTACAGGTGAAATATATGGATCAAAACCACGAGTGACAGTGGAGGGTCAAATCTAACCAGTCACCTGTGGGTCTAGAAATGATTTTCTTGTGTATGTTGATGGTGCATTTGATGGACACGGTTTAAAAATGGGGTTCCAAAAAGGTTCCAGTCACTCAGAATCAGAGCTCATCTGAACATGATGGAAAGGGAAGGTTGATTCCCAACTAGATCCAAATGTGCCAGCCCCATTTGCAGAGTCAGGAAATGATTGGAATGTTCTCCAGTTTTATGAACTGATGAAGGACGGGCCTCTCTGTCCTCTGTCCATCCAGAATGGATCTGTCCATGGGGATGGGAATGCAGCAGGCTCTTGAGGGGTACGTGAGTTTCCAAACAGAATGACATGGTGTCTGGTGGGCTCGACAGAGGGACTCAGTTGTGTTCTTATCTTTGGTTTTGGGGTGTTATGCTATAATTGCTGCCAGCAACCTGAAGCCCATCCAATGTGGAAAAGGGGTCACATTCAATTCTGTAGGTTCATTTTATTAAATAATGTCTTGCTTTCTTGAGCTCACAGGGGCTTTGTGGCTGCCCGTTTCCTTAGGCACACTCATGGAGCTCAGTATCTCTGCAATGGTCACCTTGGGCCTCATCATGCAGCTCTTGGCTTGCACCAAGATGATTGAAGTGGGTGACACCCCAAAAGACCAAGCCCTCTTCAACGTGAGCCCAGAACTTCAAGAAAGATCATGGGTAAATTTCTGGTGTCTAGTTGAGAATTTGAATTGGCTCTAAAATTGGGGGCATTAAAACAGCCCAGTTTGGCCTGTGTGCTTTGCCTGCCGACCCTGTAGGTGCTCCATGGCCTGTTAGTGAGAGAGCACTTCTGGGAGGTGCTGGGAATGGGGGAAGGCCAGGCAGGGCAGGGGAGGGCAGGAATGCCCCACAGCATGGACTTGAAGGATCAGTGCATGGAGCTCACCCCTTCACCAGCCATGATTTCCATACCTCACGAAGGAGGTGACATCTACTTCAGAGCTGTCATAAGTATTCAATCAAAGCCAGATGCTGTGGAGTATGCCTCTAATTACAGCAGCTTTGGAGGCTGAGGCAGAAGGATCACTATTTGGAGGTCAACCTCAGCAACTTAGTGAGGCCCTAAGCACCTCAGTGAGACCCTGTTTCTAAATAAAATAAAAAATGGCTGGGGATGAAACTCAGAGGTGAAGCACGTCTGCTCAGTCCTCAGTATATAAAAAAAAGAGGATTAAATTAAATAATCACTCTCACAGTGCCTAACACATGGTAGTTATTTAGCAAGTGCTATTTTTCCTTCTGTATTTAAAAGGGTTTAATGAGCAAAAAGGTGATCCTCTCAGTCCAGCTCTGCTGTTGATTAGAATTTTTGATGTGGAAGAAATTTAGATAATAGTTCTGGAGTCTCAGTTTCTACATGCTGTTAAACTAGGTTAAGAGTATTGGCTGTATCAAATGATAGGCAGCCCCAATAATGGGGTCCAGCCTCAGAGTCAGCCAAGCCTAGCCTCTGTTAACTGGAATGTGCTATTTAGAAAACAATATTTACAATTTTCTACTCTGCCATCTTCCATACAGCATGTCTTTGAGATCTTAAGTTAGTAGGTTAAATAATTCAGTGAGAAATCCATCTAACTTAAATTGTGAGTTTCAGACACAAATCAAGATTGTAGAATATATTTATGTATTAATGCATTAATCATTAATGAATTAAGTAATGCATTATTAAATATTAAGTAATGCATTTATTATTCAATGCCTTAAATTAATGCATTATCCTTCTAAAGCACTAATAAGTGGTTTTGTTTTTTAATTTTTATTTTTGACATTTTATAATATACTTGGCTTAGTGCAGTGGTGCACACCTCTAATTCCAGCAGTTCGGGAGGTTGATCCTGGAGGATTGTGAGTCAAAGCCAACCTCAGCAACAGCGATGCCCAAGCAGCTCAGTGAGACTCTGTCTCTAAATAAAACCAAAATAGGGCTGGGGATGAGGTTCTGTGGTTGAGTGACCCTGAGTACAATCCCTAGTACCAAAATCAAAACAAACAAACAAAAAATTTGCATTATTTTTCGAAAGCCCAAATTGGGTCTTTTTTTCTCTTTCTCTCTTTGAGTGCCTCAGTGCCTCTACCACTGAGCTACAGCCTCAGAAGTTTTCTCCTTACCGTTGACAATTTTTTAAATATGTTCTTCCATATTAAGAATTCAAGATCTTTTTTAAAAAAAGAATTTAGGATGACTGGTCTGAAGTTTAGTAAAGCACTTGCCTATGGGCAGTGTCAGTATTTGTCATCTATATTCCTGCCACACTCTGCTCAAGATTTTCTTTGGACCCTAGTGTTGGGCATGATTGTCACCATCGGCCAGTCCATTATGGATGTGATGACAGGCATGGACAGGGACCCCCTCAAAGATGGGTTCTGGGATCTGCCTTCTGATCACCACTCAGGTGAACCCCCACTCTCACCGCGCTTTCTGAGTGACCCTGTTGTCCCTCTTCCTCCTCAGCAGTACTCAGCCAGACCTGGGGCCATGCCAGGCTCAGGGCTAGGCTCAAGGCTAAACACTGGCCTGAGCAGGGTAAGGCCCCGGGTTGGAGGCTGGTCACCGCCCAAAAAGAAATCATTCAAATAAAGACACTTTGCCCATCTACAACGAGAAATATTGAAATCAATAAAGGCCTGCTGTCCACCTGCAAACCCAAAAACAATTAAGAAACAAAAAAAATATTGGGGCTGGGGCTCAGTGGCAGAGGTTCACCTGGCATGTACAAGGCCTTGGGCTTGATCCTCAGCACCCCATAAAAATAAAAAAAAGATGTTGTGTCCACCTCCAACTAAAAAATAGATTTAAAAAAAAAAATAATAGAGAATTGAAAGACCCTGGCTTTGGCTTCTGAATTCCCATGAGGCAGATTGAGAAGGGTCTCTAATTTGGCCCTCATAGCAGAGAGCCCTGTCATTGAAGATGGAAGGAACCAGGGCACTGGGGCCAGTAACACAGAGTTCACTTTTATTAATTAATTTATTTTAATTCTGCAGTTCTTTGTGGCAGGCTTGATCGTCCTCCTTTTGGATGAGTTTCATTTTAAAGGGAACGGCCTGGGCTCTGGCTTTTCCCTCTCCATCTCAAGCAACATTTGTGAAACCATCCTGGGGAAGGCCTTCAACCCCACCACCATCAACACCGACCAAGGTAAGGGCCCTGTCTCCCGTTGGGCACATCTGCAGGAAGGTTTCATGTATGCAGAGTATTCCTCTGGGGGAAAATAACTGTTTCAGAATCATTTCTTCTGAATTTTCAGTGTGCAAATGTTTAAAATTATAGCTGAGTGCAGAAGCTCAAGCCTGTCATCCCAGCAGCTCAGGAGGCCGAGGCAGGAGGATCACAAGCTGGAGGCCAGCCTCAGCAACTTAGTGAGGCCCTGTCTCTAAATAAAATATAATAGGAGCTGGGGACAGGGCTCAGGGGTTAAGTGGTCCTGGGTTAAATCCCTAGTACCAAATAATAATAATAATAATAATAATAATAATAATTATTATTATTATTATTATTATTATTATAACAATAACAACAACAACACTTACAATCAAAATGATATCTAATCTTTCATGTCTTATAAGAATATTTCAAGGACAGTTAGCATGCCACAGAGTAATCCTGCCTCAAATTTCTTAGCAGGAACCTGCACTGAAAAGATAAAGAAGTGTTGATTTTAGTCTATTGTCTTCTGGTGGACCTTTCAGTTCTTTCTCAGTCACAGTTAGCATCGAAGTGAATATTCTTGGGCAATCATCTGCACATATTTTAGCAGTTGTTCTTAGCGAATAAGATTCTAAAAATGAAATTTCTACACCAAACCACTTTTTCAGGCAAGGAGCAGTTAGTTTGATGATTACAAGTTCAAGGACAGCCTTAGCAAATAAGTGAGACCCTGTCTCAAAACAGTCATGGGTAGAATGACTGTTCCTGGGTTCAACCCACAGTATTGCCATTTTGGGGAGGAAGGCACTGGGGATTGAACTCAGGGACAGTTAACCCCTGAGCCCCGTCCCCAACCCTCTTTTGTATTTTATTCTGAGACAGGGTCTCGCTGAGTTGCTTAGAGCCCCAATTTGGCTGACGTTAGCCTCCAATTTGCAATCCTCCTGCCTTAGCCTCCAGAGCCACTGGGATTGCAGGCATGTACCATGACACCTGGCTTACAAATCTTAATAAAATAAAAATTGAAAAACATGTGAGACTTCTTAGAAGAGGGAAATTGACTTTTTTTTCTTTTCTTTTTCTTTTGGCCTCTGATCCCTGAATCTGATTTTTGCTGGGAAGTCTCTCATGGAAAATATTTGTGTGCATTTTTTGTGTTTTTTTGGAATTGACTGTGGAGCTGGTTCTTGGCTTTCAGTGCCATGACATCAAATTGAGGAAACTGCAGATGAGTCCCTGAAGGGTGCCTGAGAGATCCCATGGGAAAGACTGGACCCCAGGTAGGAGTGTCGGTGACACTTACAGAAGAGTAGGCAAAGGTGACACGAGACTCTTCCTAGAATTTCAGAAAATCTAAGGTGAATTGTGAATCTGGGGGCAAAGCAGCTGGGCCCCAGCTGTGGATGTGGCGGTGAAATCTGGGTAGGAGTTTAGGAGTCTGCCAAGACCTCCTGGCTTTGGCGGGGGGCTGCCTTCAAAAAGAGTGTGAGCAGTGGTGACCACAGGGTACCAGTCAGTGAAGGCATGGGCCGTGGCAGCCAGCCAGAGGATCACTTTGCTCTGGAGCAGGATGGTGAGTGAGGGGACAGTTTTGAAGGAATGATTTGCTGTCCCTTGGAGACAGGCTGAGAAAATGTCTGGCAAGGTGGCACAGCCATTCAGCCTGAGTCAGCCAGTGTGACATCAGAGTGAGGGCCTTAGGACTTAGGGAGAGATGAAGGCCACAGACAACTGAGAAATGGAGGTGGCTGCCTTGGCCACCTCTGGTACCTCGTTGGGGCAGAGATCTTACCTGGGGGGCTTTGAGTGGTGCTGTAAGGAGCCAAAATGGTGGAGCCACGGGGACAGCCCCAGGATAGGCAAGAGGATGGTGGAGCAGGCTCAGGTAGCTTTCAGCTGAAAAGCTTTCCTGTTAGCAGGAGTGCCACCACAGCTCAGCTTGTGACCTGTAAAGTGGGGTGTGGAAGGGCCCCTAGAGTGGAGAGTGCAGTTGGTCCTTCTTCCCTGAGGTTTGGGACAGTCCAGGCTGGGAGGGAGGTGGACAGTACAGATGTCACATGGCTCTTGCCCCCATAACACTAGTGCATGAAACAACCCATTTCCTAGAGATCAGAGGGTAGTGATTTGCAAGAAATGACCATGTTAAACATTCAGAAAGCTTCTAAGGCCCACACCCTGCCATTGATGTCACCCACCTTTCATTCCAGACATTTGTCAGTAAGGTGCTGTTAAGCACTAGGCGCTTCTGTGGGTGCTAATAATACAAAGGGATAGAACTTAAGGTGTGTGAGCGTCAGTGTCATCCCAGGGCCCCGGGGTCAGAATAGAGCAGAGAAGGAAGATGGGGTGACTGGGGAAGAGTGATACAGGTCCATCTAGAGAACCTGGCGGGTGCAAAGGCCCTGGGGCAGAGATGAGTTGGTCTGTTTGAGGGTCCACTTATGGCTCAGGAGCAAGTGCAGGGATTCAGAGTGGTCATTGGTGGCAAGAGGAGCCAGGACAAGTCCCTACTCTCTCCTACTGAGATTGCTGAACTTCCTCCTTTACAAAATGCTCAAGGTTTCATGTCTCCAGATTCTTTACCATAGAAACATCAGCGGTTGTCCTACACAGCCACAGGTGGCAGGGAGAGGGGCTATAAGAAGACCACCACGGGTATGCCAGGGGGCCAGGGAAAGCTAGGACAGCGTTTCTGTCACAGATATCCTGTCCATGTGGTCTACAGGACAAATGGCCCATCTGAGTGGCCATCCAGAAGTTGACATGAGTCCTGCTGTGCCAACTCTGGGGTGACAGGAAAATGCAGTCCCAGGGAGAGACTGGGACATCTGAGTCCCCAGCTGTTAGCCACTCTGCCCACAGATGCCACGTTTAGTGAAGCACCGATCTGGGCCGCAGGGGCCATGGTGACAGTGTTTCCCACTGTGTTCTTGTTCTAAAGTCAGTCTCATGCCATTTCTGAAGTGCTCAGACATTGGTGCCCTGTGCTGCAGTGTCCCTGGCTGGTCTGTTGCCTTTTCCTCAGGCCAGGCCCCTTTCTGCCTGTTGCTGAGTCTGAGGTAGGAGGATATCAACTTGGAGGCCAGCCTCAGCAACAGCAAGCCTCAGCAACTCAGTGAGATGCTGTCAGTGAGTGAAATACAAATAGGCTGGGAGTGGGGCTCAGTGACTGAGGGCCCCTGGGTTCCATCCTTGGTGCCAAAAAAATCCAGATTGTGACACTGTGACTGTAGGTGCCGTGAGTCTCCTGGCTGAGTCTCCTGGCTGATTCTGTTCTCCTGCCTCTGCTTTGGCCAGGAGGAGGCCCAAGACTCAGCGGAGTGCAGCCCTTTGTTCTTCCCTTCACGTTTGTGTCCTCCTCTGCCAACAGACATGGAATTGGAGGTTGCCATCTTGTAGTGTTCCATCTCTGGGCCATGAACACAGACAAAGTCCAAGCCCTTAGAGAGGTTTTCTCGCACCAGAATCTCCTCTATCTCAGGAATCTCATTGCCTCCATCTTTGTCTTTGCTGTAATCATCCATTTCCAGGTATGTCCAGCATGAGCACAAGAAGTCTGCATTTTTTTTTTTATTTTTTTGGTACCAGGAATGGAACCCAGGGACATTGAACTCTTGAGCCCCATCCCCAGCCTTTTTTATATTTTATTTAGAGACAGACTCTCACTGAGATTCTGAGGCTGGCCTCCAATTTGCAGTCCTCCTGCCTCAGCCTCCAAAGTTGTTTGTGATGACAGGCCTGTTCCACTGTCTCTGGCTTCAGTATAATTGTTTGTTTGTTTTTTGTTCTGTTTAGAAATGAATGACTGTAGAGTGAATTTTAGTATATTTTCAGACCAGTTTTTCTGGTTTCTTTCTGTGAGTGCCCCAGGCAGAGTGGGAGGAGGGAAGGAGAAGATGCTCTCCAACAATGTCAGAAAGTTAGTATTGAATATTTTAAATAAAAGAAAAGGCAGGAATATTTTAAATAGTTTTGATTATTAGATGCATGTAAAAATTAATAGGTAGTGTCCTGGCCTGATGTGGTGGTACATACCTGTAATCTGAAAAATCATAGAGGCTGAGGCCTTGAAGGATCGCAACTTCAAGACCACCCTTGGTTACTAAAAGAGACCAGTTCTCAAAATAAAATATTGAAGAATTGTGAATATATATGAATGATAAAACACCCCTGGTTTCAATCCCCAGTACCATATAAAACAGTAGTTTCTAAAATTTAGACCCAAATCAGCATCCTCCACTCTATCTGCAACTATGTAAAGTTCTAAAACGCAATAAATTTAGCCATACATACTACTAGTTGTCTGATATTGACCATAATCTTGAAATATATACATAGAAGACCCTTCACAATGTATTAGGTGTTCCCATTATTTTTTCCAATGGCAATTAGAGAGCGAAGAAAACCAATTTAGCTTATGGGGCCACTTCTCTCTTTTCAGGACTAATGAATCAAATATTAAAAGGCTTTAGTGTTTAATTGATTATCATTTATGAAATCAGAATGATATGCATTCTGTGATTTCTTGCTTAATCTACATTGGAAACTTTATTATTTCTGAGTATCAGCATCTGTACACACCACCACACCCCACTCTATTTTTCAATAGTTACAAGTACCTGTGTTCATGCTTCGTCAGTTAGTTATTCCCTTTTAAAAATAATTATGTGTTGCATTCATTGTTTACAGAAAATTTATGAAGGTTAAAAACCAGTAAGCATTTCCACAAATTTGACTTTAAAATAGATTTCATCACAAAACACACACAAGAAGTAAGAATGCTTTCTTTCTCTAATTTATTAGCCTTTCTAACATCCAATATCAGGACATGAATGCTGCTCATGGAGGGATGTTCTTACCATCAAGAACAATCAGTACTACTTTCTTCTATCTCATCAAATGTTACAAAGAGTGCACATTTTACTGTGTTTCATATGCAGAACTTGACTTTCCATTATTTGTTTAGTGGGTTTTTGCTTTCTTTTTTATCACTTTGTTTTTCCTGTATTTTTCAATACTCATTTTTGTGTGTGTGAGGTATTAGAATTTTCTAACTTTTGCTGTATTCAATCATTTGATTACTTACTAGCTAATATTTCTATTAAAGCATCATTTTAAAGGTATGACTGAGGTAAGCTAATAAAACTATTTTCAAGGTCTACTGCAGAATCAGCATAACTTTCTTGAGCGCTGTAATTAGAACCACTATTTCTGTCCACAAACTGTGCTCTTTTTGTTTTATTTTTTTTTCTATATTGAGTAACTCTCTTTGAAATGAGGCACAGAAAATTGTTTTTTTAGAATTTTATCATTAATGAAAATCTATTATTATTTTTCATTAATTCACTGTCTGCTTCAGTTTAGAATTCCAGGTTGAATACGATTTTTTCTTTAAATCTTGTGGTTATTCTGTATGTATCATCTATAATCTATCATTAATGATAAATACTTGGGTTCTATTCTTGCTTTATTGAAGCTGACCATAGTTTTTTTTTAAGGATATTCTATTTGGTTAAAGCATAGCTTCTTGAGAAATTCTGTAGATATGTTTAGCATGTTTAAATATTATTTTCTTGAATATAGCATTCAATCAAAATGGAATATTTCCAGACCAGATTTTCTTTCCAGTATATACATGTAAGAAACTGGATAAAATATGGAAAATAATATCTATGTTTTTCAGACACTAAAAACAGGCATAGCAGGTGAGTGAAACCATAAGCAATAAGTGTATACTGGTGAGGTGAACTATAACTTTACTTTTAAAATTGTTCTTAATAAGTGTAGTTTGATAAACTGCTGTTAAAAATTATTTGTAAAGGGGAAATAAGTATAGTTAAAGTATACCAGTGTAAGAAAAACTTGAGGTCTGGCAGCTGAGAGTAGACTGTGGAGAAAAATTCATGTTATAAAAGCGAAGAGCTCCCCACTTTCTCTTCACCCTGTCACCTACTTAATCTCACCAAAAACCACCAAGACACTCAGAATAAAAGGTTTCAAGTTCAGTGGTCACACTCTCTCCAAATACAAAAAGCAGTTACAATTCAAGTGAACACAGAAGCTTGTGTGCAAGTTACGAGGATCTGAGACATTTTATAAAACGTTAGGTTAAAGATAATTCTGGTTTTTTTTTTTTCTTTTTTTTGTATGTGTGTGTTTTATTTTGTTCTGAGGGTGTGGCTATTCCTTAGTTACCTGAACTCAACAAAGAAACTGTTATATTTTGATGAAATATCAGTGGCTGACCCACATTAAAAAAAGAAAAATATTTTCAAAATTTTAAAAAAGCCTAATTGCAAATATATATATAATATATATATATATATATATATATATATATATATATATATATATATATATATATATACTGCTTTCTCCCTCCACATTTTGCATTTTAACGTTTTTTTTAAAGTTTTTATTTTATTTTTTATTTTTAGTTCTGAAAATTAGACAGTAAAATAGCTTCTGGAAGAATTTACAACCAATTGCATGAGGGTCTGGGAAGCTGAGAGGCTGGAGCAGGCCTGGGAGGAGCAGACAGGAAGGAGTCTTCCTCTTAGTCACTGGAGGCCAACTATAAATAAAAAGAGACAAAAATCAATAATTGTTTGTAAGCCAGGAAATGACACAGATTATCAAGTTAGTATGAGTTATGAAAATTTCATATAATCAAGAAAATGGAAAAATCATGAACAGGATTAGGAAAAATAGGTGTAAATTTTATTTTTAGAAGTTTATTTGTGAAACACAAAAAATAAAGATGAATTTTATCTTATGACTTTAAATGGAAGGTAGAGAGTTATGCAAGTCATAAAGTACTTCACAAACCTTTCTTCAGTTACAAAAGCATAATAAAAGTATAGCTTCTACTTATTTTACTCTTTATCATCCTTTGCATTTCACACTCTACAAGTGTGACCATAACTAGGCAAATAACTAATCAAGAAGATAATCACGAAGTTACACTTTTCTCAGAAAACCCCAATAAAATTCAGAGCAAAAATTGCTACAACACCTATTCATTCCCTTCTTTGGGACAAGGTCCCTTTATAAATCATATAGAAGAAGAAATTGGCCAACTTTTAACAAAATGTTACTAGAAATAAATATGAGTTAGCTTCATTTAGAAGTAAATGGAAATAAAATAGCATCATTGTACAGTATCTTTCAGGGTTTGCCTTGAAAAATGAAAAGTGGAAAAAGCTCTTTCTAAAGAGAAGAATACTTGGCAGCACACTTCATCCTTAATTACACTGTAAAAAATGTTACCTCAGCTAAGAAGGTACATAAACTTATAGGAAGAAATTAAGACTTTTCAAGAGTCTAGAAGGACCTTTTGAAGACTATAAAATTTGGGGGGTACAGTAATCAGGATGGATCTCTGAAAGAGATAATGCAGTGTAAATATCATGAGATTTCATGCTATCAAATACCAAAGCAAATATATCATGGACATTGTACAAGACAACCAACTTGACAACTTGACTTCGCTAGTTTTATTTATCCAGCCTCTGATGAATCACAGGATCATTGAGGACTGAGTACCATAGTGGTTTCCAGTCACTGCATTTTATCTATCAAATACTTCTTACAAATATCCAGCCAGTTAGGAAGAGAGGTCTATTTCTATGTACTTGTGACAGCATCGTTCTTTTCATCATTCTCTCATCATAAATCAACAAGTGGACCTCTTTTAATGAAGAAATAATTTTAACCAGAAAAACCCAAACTTTTTTTTTTTTTACATTTTGCTTTTAGGGACAATAAATCCTAAGCATGCACCATTAATAAAGTGCCAAGGGATCATGCATAAAAGTGAATGAGACCACAGTTAACAAAAACAAAGATATTATATGGGTCTATGACCATGTTATTCACTGTATTTTCACCTACAAAAAATAAATAAATAAAAAGGTACTGGCCTGGTAGAATTCTGGAACAGGTGATGATGTTGCTTATACTTCTTAAATTACATAACATTATATCAGTTTGTGCTACCAAGAGATAGACTACATAGGTCCAGGAGCTAGACTGTCACAGTTGAAGATTCTTCATTCTCTATCACTCCCATTAACCCACTTGGCAATTACATTTTCTTACACCATGCTTCCGCATCCTCTAGTTTTAGAAATCCTAATTATTTAAGAGGACACTATTCCACCAGGATGTCTAACAAGATTCGAACTAAAATTTAAACTGTACCTGAGGACTCAAAATTCTATGTACTAAAAAAAAAAAAAAAGAAAGCAAGAGGAGAAAGTACATTCCTAGCTAGGTCAATTCACTCTCCTTATCAGAAGGACATTGATTCCATGTTGCAATGGAGATAAAAAGTCAGATGATTCAATTTGAAAACAGATGATCCAATTCTCTTCTTTTTAGTACTCACTTTCCATACAGGAATTGTAAAAAGACCAGTGAAGTAGTTGTGTCTTGAGAAAATCATGGTGAGGAGGCTCAATTGATTTGGACATATGTATGAGTTTCACTCAATCAGCTAAGTTGTAGAGACCAAAAAAAGTCCATTTAGGGGATCTAAAAAGAAGAGCAGAAAAAACACAAGATGACATTAATTTGACATTCAGTCTACACAGCTGTCAAAACTGTAATTAATTGCCCTGTTTTCCTTTTTATAAGTTTTTTTTTTCTTTCAGGAACAGACTGTCACCAGTACCATAAACTAAGTACAGAACTTTGACTGAAAAGCGAATTTTTGTGGTGTCACTATAGGGACCTGTGCTTTATGGCACCATAAGGACAGAAGAATTCATTTCCCAGACAATTGCTGAAAGTGGTCTTTTCAAAATATTTTCATCAGTAGAAGAGAGTTTTTCTGGCTATGACCATTCAAGGCTTCCAACACTCAAGACTGTTTGAGACTCATGTAAATCACACTCTATGTCTCAATTAGGACCCAATATGAGAGTGCAAGACAACTCCAAAATTTCATTTGGAGTAAGCAAAATCCTCCTTTGAGATAAGACTACAAACCCAGATTCTGTGCACCCAAGCAAGCTCCCTTCCCTTTATTTCCATTGTGCTGATCTGAAGCACCCTATCTTAGAGACTTCCAAAATGCCTAGTCATGGTCTTAATCTCCCTCCTTGGGAGCCCTAATTAGAACTCAAATGCATCCTTCATCTGATTCCATACTTTCTGTTTTCCAGAAGTTCTTTGAAGTCTTTTGTCACTGGAGATCACCTCCTCTTTTCATTGTGAATGTTTATCTCATTTTATGCTTCTATTTTACTGTTACTTTAATTCATTGTGGGTAAAATAGAATTGTATATTTGAAGATCCAGGTCTCTAAGTAAAATAGTTAGCTTAGTTTATGGGTTTATAATACACAGTCAAAAATGTTCAATACATTTTAATATGAATTTAGATCCATGATTAAAATTGGAGGAAATAAAATAGGCTTTATAAGTATGTAATTCTGCACTACAAAATTATCATTTTGTTTCACAAAAGATAAGAATTTTGGAACATAACATGACACCAAAAAAAAGAATCCCTATTTTTTATATATAGTTGTGCTTGAAAGAGAATAAAAACGTCACCATAAATTGATAATATAATATAAAAAAAGCTTTATAACCATGTTCTGGTTTTTTTTGACAAAACATATTTGAAGCAAAAATACCAAATCCATTAATCTCCTCCAAATACAATACAGTGAATAGCATTTCTACAGGAAACATATAATTTTAATGATATTGTGTAAATTTTCTAGACATAGATGTAGAAGCTAAAAACACTAATATTCTTTCTCAAGGAACATTTAATTTGAAGCATAGTTCCATAAATCTGCAAATATAATTAAATTTTATTTATTATACACAGATCAGTACATCAAAAATGACCAAATACCTGGAAATAATTCCTTTGATTTTTCTATTTCCTAGACAATAAAGCCAGCTTTAATATAGTATATCTTCTACCTTTTCAGTGACACATAATTTTTAAATTTTAAGTAAACTTCTCCTTTAGGCTCAAAAATCACCATATAACTATGGTACTAATACTATTAGTGATGGATATTAGAAAAAAATTCTTAGTACTTTTAAGAGAGTTGTTTGAAATGAAACACTAGATCAACACATGATCCTTCAAACAAATTATGATAATGCATGCACAGCAATAAATTTGAAATAAAGAGGGTATAGATATTTATTAGCTACAGGACTTTGAAACCTCATGCTTTGGACCCAAAAGACAATTATTTTGCTTTGTCATTACAGCACTTTTCATAACTGTGTGGGGAGTTTTAGGCCCATGTTTTTGTTTTGTGATCTCACATGCTTCATTTATTCAGATGTATTAATGTAATATATGCTTATATGAGTAGCTTGAAATTATATGCCTCTTTCTAATTATAAAATTGTCTAGAAATTCTTGTTCTTCACAGTTTCTAAATTAGAGAGCAATTACCATGAAAGCTAGAAAATGCACAGTGGCTTAAAGAACTCTTCATCCAAGAGTTTAGCCTTAAATTTTTCACATAGTTGATGGTCAATAAATTTATATGGTTCATAAAGTTAACATCTGTTTAATCTTAAAGTAAAGAAATAAAAAGCCAGAGAGTGCTTTTTCACAGATGCCAAGCTTTCATTACTGGGAAACCCATGGATTCCTAAAGGGCAGTCGGTCTCTCTGATTGATGTTGTTATGTAAAATTCAAGTCCTGCTTTTCTTCCCCACAACTTTGGCTTTTCTGTGTCATCTTGTTCTTTGTGTTTCAGTGACCAGAGAAGGAGACAGGTTCACAATTACTTGTTCATGTAAAGAATCAAGCAAACAAGTAAAAAAAAACAACTAAAAAATAACCTGAGTTTGTGAAAATATCAGAAATTGAAATACAGTGACAGGGTAGGATGAGATTCCACTGACCTAAATGTTCCTTTAAGAAAAGTTAGAGTCAGACAGTTCCATTGTAATAGAAATTGGAAAAGACATATGTGTGTATATAGGCACATATATATACACATAAAACTAATACATAAAGAACTAATCAACACCAATATTCCTCCTATAAACTTGGAAATTATATTCCTGTGTATTATTAATCCAGGATTAGGAAATTACTAGGATGTTCATTTGATTTTCAAAAATTTTCAGTGTGCTTCCAAACACTTTTATTATGATCCTCTCATTTGACATTTCCTAACTGAGAGAGTACAGGGTCAGGAAATTTTTAATTCTTTGAGTTAAATTGGATCCAAAGACTTTATAAGAAATATATGTAGTTTATGGCATTGTGATATTGCCCTCTATGAAATGAAGTTTTGAACATAGAATCTCATTTTTTCTAAAAGTTTAAAAACTTATAATTACTCAAATTATAGAAATCACATCAATAGTAGTTCTATTTTATTTATTAATATTACAGAAGCAAGTTTATAAATAAAAATGCTAAATTACAGATGATGATATGGCTCAGTGGCGTGAGCCTAGCATGTGTGAGGTTCTGGGTTCGATCCTCAGATCCACATGTAAATAAAATAAATGTTTATAAAATATCAAGTTAAAACTCATGTCTTCTTTTATAATATGTATACAAATAAGTAATGTTTAAAATCTCTAGATGACATTCTATATGTAAGTTGTATCAGTAGAACTCATTAAACTTAGAACAAATGAGAAACTAAAATTAATCATCAATTCCTATTTAAAAAATGACTCATTTTAGGAGGATATGAATTAAAAAGCAAACATTGTTAGAAGAAAATATCCTCAATGTATCATACAGAACAAAGTTTTCTGGGCTGCATTGAACTGTTGGAGCTGAAGTCTCTCTTCTTCATCTACAAGAAACCTCAGCAATATGCTAAAATTCCCTTCTTCTACAGCCTTTCCATGACCCAACTGCACACTACTTCTGAATCTAAGAATGCAGAGGCAATTACCCAGATGGATGAGGCCAGGAAGAATGTGGTGCAGGTAATAGCCTCAAGAGTTGCATGTTTTAAGGAAAGACATCTTTAAGTTCTTTCCCTGCAGGCCTATAATTTTAATGTCTATAGAAAGATGACAAACATCCCCCTGGAAAACACAGAACTGTGGCTTTCCCAGTGTAACATGTCAGCTGTCTCTTAATTTTACTCTCTTTTTTGGTTGATAACACCAATCCTGGGATAGCTGGTCTCCAAACATTTTTCTGGACATATTTGGAAAGGCATCTCAATTGGAATCATGTACCAATCACAGTTGCTATTGTTCTGATTGTATGATAACATTAGTTCAGACCCATTAAACAACTTACAATGCCTCAACTTTGAGGTGAGGGATTTCTGTATCCTCCAATGGTTCCACTATAGCTCTGAGGATCCTCTCTCTATCATGTGTGATAGGCTCCTCTTCCCTTGCTTGTTCCCACATGAAGCACCTGATTTCTGGGTAGTGTTGTTTATGTATGCCACCATTTTCAAACTGGTATTTTTGTCATTCAGGGTCTTTGTAAAATATTAAAATTAATCTAAAATTTTAAAAGAAGAAGATGAGCTGAAGGCCACAGGCTGAGGAGATCACAGGAAGACTGAACATTGAGCTGAGTCATAGCCCATGGTGGAAGGCCAAACTAAGGAAGCTCTGATGAGCCCTCATACTCACTAATGGAGGTACCTGCCCTTTCTCTGAGAGAAACCATGTAATATTAGCTTGGGCTTTTCTGTACTATATATAAAGTTATATATACTGTAAAAAAATAAAAAGGAGGCTTATGATGGAGAATCAAAAGAAAGTACAATCAGTTTAAGCAGGTCACTGATATTCCAAGTGTTGAAATCAGAGAATACTGCTTTATCACAAGCATTGTCAATATGTAAAGGGATAATAAAATTATAAAAACTAAAAAATGTGTATTTCAGAGAGATTTGGGAACTTGAGCTAAATGGTAATAAAATAAAACTGTAACCTGTACAGGTAATATTCCTCATGGTTGATTTTGTGGTAGTTTGAAAGATGCATTAAAAAAATATAAGAAATGCCAAAGCACAAGACCTCCAAAGCCATGTGCAAGAGAAATATAAAATAGGAGAAGGGCATAAATAGTTGAACAAGCATATGTGTGATAAGGCAAGGCTCATTTGGGGAGGAGGAAGCCCTGGACTTCATGTGCCCTGGAAAAGTTTATCCTCTAGACTAGTACCCACCCTGGCCCAGCCACACCTCTGCCTTTTCTAAAGTTGGTTGTGCCCTATTTCTTTGCATGTCGCCCATTGATCACCAAGGTACCATCTGGAATTGTCTCCTATATGCACACTTATTGTCTAGGAGAATTGGAGTATTGTGGGGTGAGTTGTGGCAGAGGGTTTGGCTTGTGTTCCGCCTCCAGCTTTGTGGAGTCTTCTTTTCTTTGGAGCCACAGAGAGCTCTTTGGAGAGCTACAGAAGTATATACACATACCCTGGTTTTCCTGTCGACTTGACACACAATATTGAGCAGGTGAATCCAATCTCTTTGTCTGTGCTTCCCTGATTTTTAATAGAAAAGTGATTCCATTCCTAATTGTGAGCATTAGAGTCAATTATCCTGATACCTGGACTTTAGCTCCAAACAGTGAAACAAAAATCTCTGGGGAGTACTCTCAAGCATTGGATTTATTAAGCTTTCAGGGAGGTTCCTAGATGTTATGATTAGTATAAAATAAATGTTAATGGACCAAGGTCTTGAATACATATTGTATATTTGTATTCTGGCTTTTATATATTTTTAAGACTTGAATAGATTTCTATTCCTTTGGTACTTGGGATTGAACTCAGGGGCTCATGACCACTGAGTCACATCCCCAGTCCTATTTTGTATTTTATTTACAGACAGGGTCTCACTGAGTTGCATAGCACCTCAGTTTTTCTGGGGTTGGCTTAGAACTCACAATCTTTCTGCCTCAGCCTCCTAATCTGCTGGTATTGCAGACATGTGCCACCTCACTCAGCCTGAATAGATCTTTAATTTCTCGCCACTATTATTTATTTATGTTAAAGATGGGGATGATGCCACTTGCTTCTCAAGACTATGATGAGAATTAAATGAAGTCATAAATAGTTGGCACTTGTTGCCTAGTGAGTGCTCCATAAGCCAGGGGGATGACAGACCTTTGTATTTTTACAAAGACAAAAAGTGGTCACCCAGCTTTTTGTCTGTTGGCAAAGCCTTGAACAACTTAGCAGAAACCTATTAAAAAAATACATAAAAGGAGTGGTGAAGAAATGTTGCTCAATTGTGAAGCATGCTGAATTTCAGTCACAGGTGCCAAAAATGTCATTTATATTAGGACATTATATTAATTTATTAGTATATTTATTTGTAATATATACATGTATGGGCATAACGTCATTGATCAGTCTCATTTCTCAGTGCCTGAATCATCTCTCTTATCCTCTCTTCCATCAATCTAAACTCAACTATTCTCTCTCCAATTTTTTCGAGATCCACTTCTTTTTTCACTCCATTTTTCTTTTTACCTTTCACATATCAGAGAATGCACTTGAAAATTGACTTTCTGCAGCTGATTTATTTAATTTAATTTGATGTGCTCCAGGTTCCTCCATCTCCCACAAATGATATAATTCCTCTGTTGTTTATGGCTGAGTGGAATGAGTAAACTTGTGAAAAGATGTGTAGATGCTATTTTTTGGGTATATCACCTGCCAGCACACAGAACCTTGAGTTTCCAAGCTCAGCCTGCCATTGTGTGAGCCAGGGAATGAAGATGCAGGAATAATGAGGTCTCATGTGAACCATTTGAGGTCTTCCGATCTGTGGCTCTTACTGCTTGTACATGCACCAAACAGCCTGGCAACTTCCAGAGTGTCCTTTATTGTCTGCATTGATGACTAACCTGTTTCTGGGGTCTGTTTTCAGTACAGTTTTGTTCTCAAGAGAAGGGAATCAATGTGAAGGTAAAAATCTCCTGATTCTCCAGGTGTCAGATATAGGATATGGTTCCTTCCCACAATTCTTTCCCTTTTGTACATTCATGAAACTGCTTTTACCAGGTTTACATTAGTCCTCTATTAATGTGGCACCTTTGTATTCATTTTGGCCCTGAGCTCTGGTTGGGACAGAGAATCTAGAGTCAGAGCAGACCTGGTCCCACTGGCCAGGTGAAGTTAAGTATAATTATTATTTTTTTTTACTTTTCAGTGATTCATGTTCCCAAGTTCTGAAATGAGATTGACAGCTAGTAGTGGTAACATTTAATGACATCAGGAGCCCTTGATGACCATGTACTGGACATTGTTTTTGAGACTTTTATCCCTGCCCTCTTCACTGGCAATAAGAACTCCATGAGCAGAAGCCATGTTTACACTCATGTTGCAGGACAAAGATGCTCAGCTGTGTCAAGTTAACTTGATTTAGGTCACACAGCTAGCAAATGGCAGCTTCATTGTATCTGTGGGAACAGAGGGGAAGAAATGCACAAATGAGCATGGTAAAGCATTGGCACATAATGATCAGGTTATAGAGCAGTAAAAGGAGGTACGGGTGCAATGGAAGGCCTGGCTCTAACCAGGGTATAGGCAAAGACTGAGGAGGAGAGAGCAGAGTCCAGAGTACAGGGTAGAAGCAGGCTTCACTCCAACTATAAAGAGGTAGCTCAGAGAATAACACCACAGGAGGCCTGGGCCTGCCTTGCAGGGATGGGGCCAAGCAGGTGGTTTTCAAATTTGACATGTAGACATGCAGAATATGAGGATTGGGCTTGGCAGAAAGTCCCAAACTCCTTTCTGTTGTATGTGCATGTACATAGGCACATACAGAGAGAGAGAGATGCCCAGAGAGTTGATAACCTGTGTAAAAATCAGAGAACTGTTCATAATGGAGGAACAATTGAAAAGACAATATCATCATTTGAAATATACTTTAGTCGGATTGGACTGCTCTAAGGGAGTTCTAGAAACTACATACTTTATAAGCAAAAAACAAATTTTATTTGTGGACTTCTGAAAGCTCAGATTTCTAAGATCAACTTTCCAACAGATTTATTGACTATTGAGATCCTGATTTTTCATAGAAAGCTGTAATATGAAGGTTTGTGTCCCTTTGAGTATCTTGGTTGAACTTCTCTCCAATAAGGTGATGGTATTAGAAGGTGAGTCTTTGGAGAGGTGTTGAGTTTCTGAGGCTGAAGACTTCATCAGTGGAATTAATGCTCTAATGAACAGGTGCTACAGGCTAGCTGGCTTCTTCCACCACATTATGACACAGCCAGGAGCTTCTACCCATTATAAATTTTCTCAACAAGCATTGAATAGCCTTGTGCCTTGATCTTATACAATGTGAAAAATGAGTGTCTGTGGCTTATAAACCACCCAGTCTACCATAAATTATTATAGCAGCTTGATGAGAGTAAGGAAGTGCACCATGTGTGTCCTCACAGGATAAATTGAGAAGTTTCTTTGCAGCTCTCTTTAAATAAAGGACATTAATCCCATTCCATAGCTCTACCCACATGACTGTATAACCTTCAAGACCCAACCTTTTTCTGCCTAGGCTTATGATAAACTACCACAATATTACAATACATATTCACACAGGGTGTAGGACTGGTCATTTTGCCCCAAGTGTGTATATCCAAGTTTCTGAAATCTGGACCTGGAAGTAACTGTCAAGTCCTCTATGTGTTCCTGGCAATAAACTTTCAAAGAATTCTTCAGTGCATATTAATAGTCGTATGTGTGTATTCACCAGGCTGCTCACTCAAAATAAGAAGTGGCCCCTTCCATTGTAAACTCCAGTCTAATGGAGAAAGCATAAAACCCATGTTGTCCCTTGCTGCACTGACACTAAACATTGCATATGAATCCTGGGCTCCTTTATGGATAATTACTGATCAGTAAATATTACATTGCAGCAAGCATGTGGTAAAAAATTTAGGTAAACTATTGTTCACATTGGAGAAAAAGATCCTGGAAATCAGGCAAGCTTAGGAAACTAATTAGGGGCTGGGGATCTGGCTCAAGTGATATCATGCTCATCTGGGAAGCACGGGACACTGGGTTCTATCCTCAGAACCACATAAAAATAAAATAAATATGTTGTGTCCCCTGAAAACAATATATATATATATATTTTTTCAAAGTTCTCTCTCTCTCTTTCTCTCTCTCTCTCTCTCTCTCTCTCTCTCTCTCTCTCTTTTAAAAAAAAGAAAAACAAAAAAGATATTAGTCACCGAATAGTGTGGTTCATGATTGGGTTGTCAGACTCTTACCTTTTGGGCTTGATTTTTTTTATTGATTTAATACTATGTTTCCAACATGGTTGTTGTTTATGTGGTTCAAATATAAACCCATGTTAAAGACTCAACTCTATTCCATCCCACTAACCTTTTCTCATTGCCCTTCATGAACATCTGTTTTAATTGTTTTTAGTATATATTCTTACTGTTTCTTGTTCTGGTAGGAGTCAATAACAATAATAAGTTATTAGGTAAATTTCTTTCTTACCCCAAAGGGAGTGCTCCTGTATATCCTGTCTGCCCCTTATTTATTACTCAATGAAACAACCTGGAAAACAACCCACATATGCAAAAATCTTACCTTTCCATGGTGTAGATAGACCAAAGTTGGAACTAAACAAATGATGGACATTTGGGCTATTCCTGAGCTTTATGTATTAACAATATTTCTGTATTGAATAGCTCTGGGAATCTATTTTATATTCTTGCAAATGTACATTGAATGTTCAGTCCTGCAAGAAATATTGCTTTATCCACAGCTACTTTTTATAATTTCAAGTAATAAAGCCCAATTCTTTGGAAGGTTAGAACATTTTTTTTTCTGCCAGAAAGTATACAAGTTCATGATTTCTGTAGATGCCCCAGTAGACAGAGGCCACATTTTGGATATTCTTTGCACTATTACAGAATGCTGGTAATGCCTTCTTTTTATGTGGGAACCATTTTCTCTTTCTGTAATTTTTTTTTTCTTTTTACATATGATTGATACCATGTCATGGTTACAGAAGAAAACATCAGTGTCCTACCCTTAATAAATCCATGGCTTGGTGAGAGTCCAATGCTGAAACCAATAGTTTCTTCCCAGTACAATGATCACCAAGGACACAATGCATTTTGGTAGTTTGTGTCTCCCAAAAAATTGATCTTTGTAATCTAAGTCCTTATACCAATGGGCTGAGAGATTTAAATATTGTTTATTTATATTAATGTTCACATTTTAATAGTGATAACATCATTTATTTTTTAGTTAGAGGTTTTTCTATTTATTGAACTTTAGAAAGACCTGAGGACATGAACCCTATAAAAAGAATTCCTGGAACATCCCAAATATTTAAAATAAATGCCTTAGAAAGTAATGCATCTGTATGATTATTCAGCATACAGTAATATATATAAGATCACACCAGGTCACATACATGCCTAATACCCACAGGAAACAAGGAACCACAGGCTCTGATGTGACAATATATGGTTGAACGTTGCCAAACAAGAGCTTCTGGGGCTGAGGTGTATGTCATAGAGAACACTCAGCAGGCAGATGGTAAAAATGGAGAAGCCCCCTCTCCAAACCTGTGAAAGTAGATTATTAATTTATATTTGATGTCATCTCCAAAATTCTGAGACAAAAACATCTGTAACTATAAACCCCATCATTATCAGCATCCCTAGATATGTTACGGCCAAGATACCAATGGTAAAGTTCTTGGGTTAGAACTTGTGCTAGAAAAGGCACGTGAAGTTGCAGAAGAAAATTATGGTGTTAGCTGAGATCTCAAGATGAACTTCAGAGGAAATGTTTCTTATACTAATAAAATAATATATTTTGTTGATCTTTATTTTCAAATTCCATATTAATAGTGTATATCTCAAGAGAAAATGAAGCAGAAGCCCTTATTTCAAATAGTGTCATCTTTATCAATCTCAGGCTATCCTATTATTAGGGATATATGTGGATTCACCCAACACACATTTTTCCCACTTCAATTATCAACTCTCTCTACTATTCTCCAGGTGCCATTCGAATATTATTACCAAATCATGTCTGGATTATGTAATAGTAGCTGTGCTCCCACTGTACATAGCCTTTCTTATAGATTCAGAATTACCATATATTCTCAAAATATTTCTTGATATTATCTTCTTTTGAGATTTTCTGAGGTAGAGTGTTAAGTTGATTTCATCTTTCTCTTCTTGATTAAGCAATAGGAATATATTGAAAACTCTACAATTTTCAATGAATTGAAATGGAATGATTGTACAAAAGTAAAGAATTGCTACCTTCTCAAAAAATCAATCTCAATGTAGTAGGTGTGCACATAGATGTATTTTTTTAGATCTATCTTTTGACCATTTATTATCAGACTTAATGCCTTTAATATATCATCTAAGATGACACTGAGAAGCATATCCTCTAAGATGATTTTTTAATTTGTATTTGTAATGTTTTATTGAGTTCAATGTTATGTTGGTGCTAAATCTGATCATCTTGTATTACATATATGGAGTCTTATTACATATATTCTAGAGCTATTGTGTATGAAAGAAGAACAAGGATCAAATATTGATGTGTTTCTGAAATAAAAAGTACTCAGTAGAAATGCTGGCCATTATCTTTTAATTATGTACTTCATCATCTATGTGATTTAATAGATTTAAAACTTTTCTTTTCATAATGGCTACATATGTTGTGGATTCAAATTATTTTCATGATATTAAAATTTTCTAGCAATATGTGTAGAAAGCTCTTTGACAGTATTTAAGGCCTGTCTTTGAATCCCCAATGTAGCTATCCACCTTGCATATATGCTATTATCATGACCAGAAAAACTATCTCAAGTGACCAAAGTCCAGCTATTGAATATCAGTTGAAATATATTATTATTGTTTTCTCCTTAGTCATCTGGAATAAAGGTGTAATTAAAGTCACAGTTCAGATAGACCCAAAGTCATTCCATTGTAAGGTTTTTAAATTAAAGTACAAGAATTTGACCCAAGACTACAAGACAAACTTCCATAAGAGTCCCAATATTCATCTGCTTGAAGTAAGCGATGCATTTCTCCAGTAAAGAAACCATGCCTAAAATTGATACAAAAAAAATGATGTTAATCTGATGGAATATTTTTTTTTTATACAAGGCATGTTGTATTTTAAGTCAAGTACCTGAAATAGTAGGTATGTATTTTAGTTTTTTCCAGCCACATATTAAAAAATACCAGTCATCAGGGCTAAGATTGTGGTTCAGTGGTAGAATTCTTGCCTAGCATATGTGAGGAACTGTGTTCAATCCTCAACACCACATAAAAATAAAATAATAAAATAAAGTGTAAACAAGTTTTGAAAATAAATAACAGTCATGAGAAATCCATGTAAATAAGTCTAAATCATTCCATGACTCTTTAGAACTTGCAGATCTAAAAGACATGACAGTAAGGGAAACCAAAACAGTGAAACATTCATGAACATAGGATACCATTTAAAAATCTGAGGTAATGTAGATATTTGGCTAAAACATCAAAGAATTTACTTCTATTCATTTTTATTTTTACCTGGAATCTACTCTTTGTACTTGGATATGAGACCCATTATTATAACTCGGCATGTGTACATAGTGTGTAATTATCAGATCAGGGTAATTTTCATCTCATTAAAATTATTATTCTGTGTTTGAAACTTTCTAAGTTCTGGCTATTTTGATTTATTTAAGTAGTTATTATACAATGTAATCACCTTATTGTACTCTAAAACCTAAGAGTTACTTTCTGGACTTAATTGTTTTTGCACTCCCTACACACAATCAGTCAGTTTCTCATTCTTATTATAAATCCGGGAAGTGTTTCTGTTCTCAGTTTCTGTGTAATTAACTTTTCAGCTTCAACACATAAATTCCACGTGCTGTATTTGTGGGAAAATAAATGCCACTACTAGGAAAAATAAAATATTATTCTCAATTAGTAATTAGGGAAATTGGCATAAACCTCTGCATTCACTCATTTAGTGTTTAGAACTTGTCTATAATAATAAATATGGAAAAAAGAATAAAATATATAAATCAAATGTCCATATGTGTTTAACATTTTATGGGTCATATTTGGTCACTGGGAACAAGTGTTGTGACATCTATTTTTATAAAGATGACATATTCTAATTCTTATAACTTTATTTATAATAAGTGAATATATTGTAAGTATGTTTTTATATTGTAAGTTTCAATAGATCAATATTACCATGGAATAAATAACTTTAAAAATTGTATAAGAGTTGGCTCAGTGGTACAGGCCTGACATCCCAGGGGAAAAATATTTTAAGAAAAAAATATTTTTAAAAATGGGGATGTATCTCAGTGTGTAACCACCAAAATGCACTCACGCTCTACCCCTTCTCCACCTGAGATGCCCATCACAACACATGAAAGAACAGTATCTCAGTCTGCCACCTATCCAGCAGTACTACTTTCACAGCCCATCCGAACCCATTCTTCACTTGATGCCCATCTTTTTATGCCACCCTGTGAGTATGCATTGGGCCTGCACTAAGGAACACCAGCACAACTGGTTGCTAAGGTCCAGGTGGCAGGTATCCCTCATTCATTCCACTGGGACCTTATATTTTTTTAAAATGTGTTGCTAATAATTCAAAATGACAAGTTTATGGCTGAAATTACAGCTCAGTAGTAAACAAATTTCACATGTGCCTGTCTCTGTGTTCCAACTCCAGCACCTAAAAAAACACAGGCAGGCCTAACGGCACATGCCTATAATCCCAGTGACTATAGAGGCTGAGGCAGGAGGCTCACAAGTATAAGGACAGTTTCAGCAATCTAGTAAAGCCCTAAAAATCTGTCTCTAAAATTTAAAAAGGGTTGGGGATGGTTATTCAGTGATTAAGCAATCATAGATTCAGTCCCCACAACCAAATACAAAAACAAACCCAAAGTAAAAGTGAAAAACAAGTGTATTCCCCAATATCCTTTGCAGGTAGGGGTCTCTGTGATTTTGTGCTGGCCAATGAGATAACATTGGAAGCAACTGGGACTCTTGCTCTTTGTTTTTTTTCCCTTTTTCTTTTTCCCCTGATTGCTGTATTAAATGGATGGCACAATGAAAAACAGGAAGGGCCCTGGGGCATGATGGAATAGCTGGATAGCCATAGCAGCCCAGACTACCAATCACTGGGCTTCTTGATTTTCAAGTAAAAGGAAATATTTTTCAGTATTTGATGGGTTTACCTTTCTAGTATTGGAAAGACAGATGCATTGATTTTCCTCCTTGTTCTGCTTTCTGTTCATTGTCTTCAGGTTCAGGAACAATGTAGGTCAAGAAAACCAGCCATCTTTGTCACCAATTGTTTTTCAGGTCTCTGGGGATGGAAGGAAAGTACAACACAGACCCTCTATAGTACCTAATCTGAGCCATTGGGACAGAGTTAGGCCTGAGTCATCTCCAGGGTCCCTCATCTGCTGCAGAATGTTCATAGAGAGTGAGTATCTTTTCTCTTGATGCCAACACTCAAGTCCAAAATCTCAGGGCTCCCATGGTTCTCCTGAGAACTATTCCACAACAGGCTGACACTGGTCCCAATCTCCATTTCTGCACTGATGGGCCATTGGGAAAGTGAGTTTAAGCAAGCTTTACTGTCCCCGATTTTCAAGTGTGTCTTCTTCAAAAAAAAAAAAAAAAAAAAAAAAAAAAAAAAAAAAACAAACAAAAAACAAAAAACAAAAAAAAACTTGAAACTAAATGAGCACTAAAGAAAGAAGTCAGGTTCCAAGGACTGAAGAAGAACCCTGCTACCAGAGAAACCTAGGATTTGAAAAAAAATTCCAATTTAAGTGAGGTGGCAGGTAAATTATAGACCTTGACATAAAGCAATAGCCTTACAGCAAAAGGTCACGTGTGGGCATGGAAGTATGTATGAAAGACTGACTTTTCACAGCCTCCACAACAGGTAAACATGAATGCTAAATTTGTAACACATAACATAAGAAAAAGGAACCACATTTTTTTCTTACTTGCCTATTTTTCTTTCTTTATTCTCTTTTTCTTTTTCTTTTTTTTTCTTTTTTTTCTTTTTTCCTTTTTCTTTCTTTCTTTCTTTTTTTTTGTACAAGGGTTTCAAACTAGGGGAACATAACGACTGAGCCTCATCCTCAGATTTTTTTAATGTTATTTTTTAACTTTTGAGAAACATTGTTAATCACAATATTGAGGTATTCTTATATCAAAGAAGCCATACTACAAAGGTTCCAGAGCTAGAGAGAAAATCCTGCAATCCCAGAGTGTTAAATATGTCTGTGGAAGATGAGCCACATGGACACAATGTAGAAGATCAAATGGGTGGAGTGGGCATGGCTCTGCAGAACAGTGCAGGTAAGAGGCCAGATGCTGGGTGGAGCCTATGAAAAAAAGTGGAGAGGACATAGTGGGGCTTAGTTGTTTGGCAGAGTTGGTGAGGCAGAGTCAGGCTGAGTGAGTGGATCCCAACCCATAAGAACAGTTGATGGTGAGAAGACAGGGGAAGCACGTTAGAAGCAGCATCCCACCTGGGATCCTTTAGGTGAGCACAGCCTATGAACCAGGAGATGCAGTGATGAAGGAGCAGAGGGCATGTTGGGTGCATCCACAGGAAGCAAAGGGAATCAGGAGAGGCATCCAGTAATTCTGTCAGAAGTCACTGTTGACCCAGTGGGGAAGAAGGGTCTTAGGGCTCTGAGATAGATATGTGACCTCAGGGTCTGCTCCACAAGGGGGCTCAGTTTACCCTCTTACACACTGAAGCAATGGAGGGAGGCTGAAGATGCCACAGCACAGCCTTTTTTGTTCCTCCCTCTCATGGGATGCAGTGCACTTTCCATTAATTTTTTCTGTTCTTTCAGGTCTAGGACAGTACCTAAATCTGTTCTCTAGACAACGATATTTGTAATAAACTCTTCAAAACCTTTTGGCAAGAATATCCGGGGAGAGCACTGTTTGGCTCACAGGAGCAAATAGGTAACGGCAGAATATGAGCCACCAGGACCAGACACTGATTTATAGAGAAAGATACTTTCCAAGAACCTCTCATGTTATCCTGACTCTTAGACAAAAAAATTATCCCCAGGTCCTACCCTGAAATCCTGAACTGAGGTCCCAAACTGGTAACCAGAGAAGCGCACCTAGCTCCAGGTTTTTGTTGGTTGGTTGTTCAGGTTTAAAATTTGCTTGGGGTCTGGGGCAGTGGCTCCGTGGTAGAGCGATCGCTTAGCACGTACAAGGCCCTGGGATTGATCTTCAGCACCACATTAAAAATAAATAAATAAATAAATAAATGAATAAATAAATAAATAAATAAATAAGATAAAGGTATTGTGTCCAACTACCACTAAAAAATAAATATTTAAAAAATTTGCTTGGAATTTTAACGCAATTCTTTTTTTATATTTATTTTTTAGTTTCAGGTGGACACAATATCTTTATTTTATATTTATGTGGTGCTGAGGATCTAACCCAGTGCCTCACACATACTAGGTGAGCCCTCTACCACTCAGCCCCGACGCCAGCCCTAGAACGTAATTCTTAAGATTCAAGAAAGTTTGCACAAAAACTCACGTTTCTAACTGTCCTTCAAAGTCACCAGGAGATCTGGCAGCCCCAGACTGAGTTCTTACACAGCAAGGATCGCTGGCACTGTCCTGCCAGTTTCCACGACTCCGGAGTGCAGTCGAGTCCTCTTTGCCCCTTTTGTGTCTGGCCCTGGAGGCCTTGAGTTTTGCTAACAAACTAAGGGTTAGATGAGCTGGGGCAGCAGGCAGGAGTCAGCATGGAACTTCTGGTCCAGCCCTGCTTCCTGCTTGCTGTGTGACTTTGCTCCAGTCACACCACCTCTCTGTGCTTCAGTTTCCCTATCCGTCTGGAGGCCAATAGACTAGATCAGTGGTTTCCGACTTTAAGCCAAGGCAAGGCTGAGAGGTGGGCTGCCTTGTCTCCCTTCTCTCCTTTCTGAATTAGGCCTGGGCATCAAATTTTGCTTAGGTGACTCCCTGTTTATCCAGGGTTGGAAAACTCCCAGGTAACTACTTGTGTTAACCCCATAGCCAGGGCCTTGAGGTGTATTACAAAAGTAAAGGGACAATACTTTTTTTATTTTGATTTCTTTTGTGGTAGTGGGGATTGACCCAGGGTGCTTTACTGCTGAATTCTATCCACAGCCTCCACCTCCTTTATTTTTGAGACAAGGTCTTCTAAGTTGCTGAGGCTGGCCTCAAACTGGTGATCTTCCTGCCTCAGTTTCCTGAGCTGCTGGGATTACAGGCATGCGCCAAGGCTTCTGGAACCATAATGTGTTTATAGATAGGAATGATGGAATTTGATTAGCAGCATTATTCTCCTACAAAGAGAGGCTCTCCTCCCCTGTTTTACAGATGCAGAAAGTGAAGTTTTGAGAGGCTGAGTAACTAGCCAGAGGTCACACAGCTACAAGTGGCCAAGAGCCCATGTTTGTGTCATTGCAGACAATGAGGCCCTAACTACTTTTTCTGTCCCTTAGGTGGCTTGGGAGGAGGTGGGTGTAGAGAGGTGTCCTGCAGCAAAGGGGAGGCCAGTGCCCTGGGAGACCCTGCCACCTCTTGCACTAGCCCTCCTTGAAGGCCATCGGCACACACAGGGGAGTCCTCCTCAGGCTCTGTGCTCAGGACCAGGCTTACCTCCCCCAGGGCTGACCCGGGCTGGGCTCCCAGGCTCCAGGTGATCAAAAGATCTGGCAGCCCTGGACTGAGTTCTTGCACAGCAAGGGTCGGTGGTGCTCTGCGCTGCCCTTGGATGGGATAGGGAGATGCACACGAGGCCCATCGAGTCAAAAGACCCTTGTGGTTCTTTGCAGGTGTAACAATTGCTCACCGAGCTCCACAAGCCACATTTTGCAGCCCAGACAACTGCTATGGTTTTTACGAGAATCCTGAAGAATGGGGGTTCTTGTAGTTCTCAGGACCCAGCGTGTTCTGTCTGAGTCTTGGTTCTCCCATGTGAGAAAGGAGAACCCCTGTCCATTCCCACTCCCAGCCTGTGTCCCTTTGATGGAAAGGGCAAGTGTAACCTCCTCTGCCAGGCTCCCCCTGCAGCTCATCCCTTCTGCAGCTCCTCTCAGGAAAGGGGCTGAATCCTCCCATTTACTGGTGATATCTGTAAGGTTAATGTTATAGGCTCTGACCAATGTCCTCAACTGCTGAGGACAGCTTGTGACTTTTTCCAAGGCACCGTCCATCCCAGGCCTGGGTTCCCAATGGCTGGGGGAGCCTGGAACCAGCCAGGAACTCCTGGCAGCCTCTAGCCAGTCCTTGGGTGCAGGCTGCCCTTCCTGTGCTCGCTGCTTCCTGAGTGCTCTGGGCTCCAGCGAAAAAAAGTGGGTTCTCAGTGAGCCCCACAGCCCTCCAGGAAGGAAGAGATTGCTTTCTTCCTCTAGGTGGGGCCTGGGCCTGACTCTCCAGGGCGGAGTGGAGGGCTGTAGGCTCTCGGGCCTGCTGAGATCACCCTTCCCAGGTGGCTCCTGGGTGGGATTTGTGTGGAGATGTGCTTGGTCTTAGCGGCTGTCTTAGTAACAGGGCGCTCTTCTGTCCATCAGGGTTCAGGGTGCACATGACAGAGGTGACAACATAGGCCCAAGAGGGATTTCCTGGCCGGGGAGAGCTGCTGGGATGAATGAGAGAAGGACTAGGGCTTGGTTGGCTGTAGACCCTAGGGGAGTAAGGAATGGACCACCCTCCAGGGAACCCCATCGTGGGGAGAGGCCCTTGTCCTGGTGTCGCTGTGTCCCTGGGCTGCAGAACAAGGGCTTGGGGAAGCATATGCACTATCCTGCGTTAAAAGGGAGAGTCCCTCAAGGTCCGCACAGGGAATAGTTGGGTCTTAGGGCACAGTCAGGGTGCTGGCAGCAGAGGCAGGGCAGAGGCTGCCTGGAGGCGGGGACACCTGCCCAAGCACTGCTGCTGTTTGGGTGTGCTGTCCCAACATCTTGGGAGGCTTCAGTGGCCTAGGTCGGGGTCGTGGGGTGAGCTGGGTTGAGAGGTTTTTTGCACATCAGACCAGCTATGGGCCCTGGATTGGGTTTACCAAGTCACAGCACATGGGACATTGGGATGGGACTGGTCTTGGGGGAAACCTGGTCCAGTCTCACCTTGTACCACAGGGAAATGGGAGTCCAGAGAGGCCAAGAGTTTCTCCAGGGCCCCACCACCCAGCAGGGACAGGTTGGAGAGTGGGGGTCGAGGTGGAGCACCACAATACCCTGTCCCCAAGGGAATATGGGCACCGTGGGGATGGGGCAGAGGTTGTAATGAGGACACACACATACTTTTAAAACCACTGACTGCTCATGAGTGCTTATGGGATAAAATTAAAAACAACCCTCAGCCACCCTCCTGCATTTCCCAGAGGAAACCGCCATTCTAGTTTCTGATGCCTGGTAATAGTCAATTGCGTGTTCGACCACATGTGTGACAGACACAGACATCTTCCTCCTGTCACTGCACCGCGCTGTGGTCTGTGTTGGTAACAATTTCAAACCCGTTCATTCAGCACCACTTCAGGACTTTCTCTTTCCTTCCCTTCCTCTCTGCCTCCTTCCTTCCTTTCTCTCTCTCTCTTCCCTCTTTCTGTTTTGGTACTGGATGTGATCCCAGGGCCACACCTACTTGAGAAGCACTTGACCACAAGCCACACCTTCAGCCACTTCTGTTATTTTGGGAGGTGATTGAACTCAGGGGCACTCCACCACTGAGCCACCTCCCCAGCCCTATTTTGTATTTTATTTAGAGACAGAGACTCACTGACTGCTTAGCACCTCTTCGAGGCTGAGGCTGGTTTTGAACTTGGAATCCTCCCATCTCAGGCTCCCACACGTGTGTGGCCCCTACTGCTTTGAGACAGGGCCTCACTGAGTTGTCCAGGCCAGCCTGGAACTTGCGATCCCCCATTTTCAGCCTTCCAAGTCACTGGGATTGCGGGTGTGTGACACCACATTTGGGACTTTAGTACTTTGTAAGTCAACTTGTTTTTGTTGACACTCGAAACACAGACAAGTCCACTGTCCACCAGCGTGTTCCAATGAGGAACAACAGGTCAAGCTTCCCAGGGGCCGACTGTGCTCCACCCTCTGCCCGAGGACAGTGGCTGCCCTCACTTGGAGGTTTTAATTGCTATGTGTTTGTTTTAGTTGCTTTTTGTTTGAAAAACCAAACCAAACCCCAAACCAAAACAAAACAAAACAAAAAAACCCAGCCGGCACACCCCACTGGAGATTTCCCAGGGAGGATTGCTTGGGATGGCAATTGGGGTGCTAGGCTTGGGGCTCTGATTCTGTAACACAGGATGGCTTAGGCTTCTCAAACCCAGTAATGACAGTGGGAAAACTGGAGGCCACAGGGACCTTATTTTCTCCTGCTCACCATCATTCCAGTCCTACCACCTTGACTGTCCACACACAGTCCACCATGCCTGCAAGACATGGCTCATTTGTCATGCTGCAAGACACAGACTCCCCAGGACAAGTGGGGAAACTTAGGAAAGTGGCTTAGCCTCTGCCAGTGTATGTGTCCCAGCCTCTACCAATAACATGGCTCGGCTCTCTATCCCCCCTGCACCGTCAGAGCCTTGAGCAGGATAGGTGGGGGTCATGGGTGGAGCACCCACAGCGTCTGCTACAGCAAGTTACCCAGCCCCAGCCTCCACGGCTTCATCTGTTAAATTGGGACATCAGAACAATCTTGCTTGTTTGTCTATTTTAAATCATGTTGTTGTATTTTTTTAATGTTTATTTTACTTATTTTTATGTGCTGCTGAGGATCAAACCCAGTGCCTCATGCAAGCTAAGCAAGCAGCTCTACCACTGAGCCCCAGACCCAGCTCCGGAACAGCCTTGTTTAAAAAATAAGAAGCCAGTCATGGTGGCATGACCTTGTAGTCCCCGCTGTCCCCGCTGTACAGGATGCTGTGACAATGAGAATCACTGGAGCCCAGGAGTTGGAAGCCAACCTGGTCAACATAAGCAAGACCTCGCCTCAAACATAAGATAAAGCCAGGCACGGTGATGCCCACCTGAAATCCCAGCTGCTTGGGAGGCTGAGGCAGAAGTATTGTGAGTTCAAAATTGGCCTCTGCAAAAGCGAGGAGCTAAGAGTGGGGGTTGTGGCTCAAGTAACAGAGCACTCACCTAGCACATGTGAGGAACAGGATTCCATCCTCATCACCATAAAAAAATAAAGATATTATGTCCACCTAAAACTAAAGAATATATATATTTTTTTACAAGAAATGTGCTAAGGACCTCAGTGAGACCTTGTCTTTAAATAAAATACAAAATAGGGCTGCAGATGTGTCTCAGTGGTCAAGAAATTAGGCTTTTTCCCAATTGTCTTACTAATGAGCACATTCCATTTAGAAAGTGGTTTTTCCACTCTACCCTTCTGTCACAAATGTACTTTTTCTCACTCCTTCCCTAAACAGGCTGTGAATTCTCCATATTTTTCTTTAAAATTATACATTTCAGCTTTAGATTATCCCATTGGTTCCAAGTTCTATAGAATACAATTTAAAGTAACCAGGAAGGAGACTGAATGCTGTTTTGACTACATATTTTCTCCATTAGATATTATAGTCCATCACTTCTAGATTTGGCCCTCCATAAGCTTCAGAGCATGGACACAGTTCAGCCACATTCACAGCAGAGGTGTGACAATTGTTGATTCCAGTTTCCAGTAGAATATCTTCATTTGCATCTGAGTTCTCATCAGCATGGTCCTTACTGTCTGTATTTCTATCAGCATTCTGGTCATGGCCATTTATCCCATCTTTCAGATATTTCAGATCTTTACAGGTTTAAGGCTCTGAGAGGTGTCCCTCTTGGATGCATCACAACATGGCAGGGGCCATGTTGTGTATCTCTCAAATCTATATCTTAGTTCTTTCTCCTTAAAAAACCACCAGAACTCCATCAACGGGGCTCCATCCTAATGAAGTAATCAAACCTAAACATTTTTCAAGGGCCCTACCACTAAACACCATAGTCCAATTAGTTTCTACCTACTTTAATATCATTGACATAAGATTTTTGTAATTAAATTCCTTCATGAGTTCAGAGAGACAACCCATTTTCATACATAGCCTCCAACGTATATTCAATTCATCATGAAAGAATTACTTAGACAACCTCTATCATACAGTCTTCCAACTATACTTTTATTAAAAAGTGAAGAAGTTTTTAAATATCCTTCAATTAGCATTTTGAAAAACAAAAACCATAAATATGATAATAAATTCACCTGTATTTTAAGTTTAACATGGCTTGTATTTTAGTGTTTTATCATACATCTGTATGTAAGGTGTGTTTATGAAGACTCCTTTTTAAATACTAAAATAGTGTAAATTTAAACTTATATGCTTATGTGTCTATATATGACCAAACACCCAATGAACATATTTTATATTTTTTAACTTGAGCAATTGTAATCAAATGTCCCTCCAGATCATAATCTTCAAATATATTTTGAAACTATTTTGCCGTATATTATCATAGCAATAAGGTGTAAGATATTAACCAATAGATTATTATTTATAATTCATACAAGTTAAATTATAGAACACATTTTTATATAAATATTTAACCTGAATATCAAGAATGATTGAAATTGGAATTACTAGATCAAAAGTATACAGATTAATAAAAGTACACACATACTCCAAAATTTTGGCAAATTTTTCTTCAGAAAGTTTAGGAAGTGAAAATTCTTATATCAGTTTAACATGTTTTACTCAGTTGCTCAGGAGGGTGAAGCAGAATAATCACAAGTTCAAAGCCAGGCTTAGAGACTTAGTAAGGCCCTAAGCAAATTAGTAAGTTATATATATATATATATATATATATATATATATATATATATATATATATATATATAATATAATATATATATACACACATACATATATAAATTTAAAATAGTAAGATATATATATATATATATATATATATATACATACACATGCAAATATAAATTTATATAAAATATTTATTTATTTATAGGTTGTATATATGGAAAAGTTATAATTTCATATATATATATGATATTATATATTTTTTTATTTCTTTTATTCCATATGAGTCTGTTCAGTGATTCTAATGTTTTATTATTTATATTGCAAAATATAATAAACTTGTGAATTTCTCCTCTATTTTTAGTCTTACAACCTTCTTTTCAATTGCAAAATTAGTTATTCCAATGTTAGTTATCCACATCTTTTTCTTTGATTTCACTTCTTTCATTCTAATTTTGTCATCTAAGTGTTCAGTCTTCCGGATGCAGTGACACACACCTGTAATCACAGCTGGTGGGGTGACCCCCCAAAAATGTTGAATCCATCTGGGATTAATTATGGTATGTTATCAAGATCCAATTTGATTTTCAAATGAAGCAAATTTGTTCATTGAACAAATCCTCTTCTTTGTATTGAATTGCAATTCTCTTTATTTATTTATGTATTTATTCATGTATTTATTTTAAATATTTTTTAGTTGTAGTTGGAAAAAATGCCTTTGTTTTATGTATTTTTATGTGGTGCTGAGGTCTGAACCCAGTGCCTCATATGTGCTAGGCAAGCATACTACCACTGGCCACAACCCCAGCCCCTGCAATTCTTTTTTTTTACTGTGTACATGAACATTTGTACACACTTGGACATGCACATTTGTATCCACATCTAAAGTAATATCTTCTCTAAGATTATTTGTTTGTTACCCATTTTTTAGGTTTTTAAAATGAGTTGTTTATTTAAATGATCTAATTCAGAAGCTCTCAAGATTTATTATCTATTATCTCTATTTCAAATAAAATGTAAAAGCATTACTTTCAGTAAAAAGACTCAGTGAAAAACAATAAACTGTAAACCTGTTGTTCGCCTAAAAGTTGAGAGTAGAACAGTGGTTAGGCAAGATTTAGAAGGGGTAGGGAAGTTGTCAATGGGAATAGTTTTATAGTTAGAAGGAATAATTTCTGGAGTTTTATTGGCATTGAATAGAAGGTTTCAAGAACTTAGCTAGGAACACTGGATGGTCAGTGATGTAAAGCAGAGCTCATTTTTCCTAACTGGGTGCTTCTGGGGAGTCCACCAGAAGGTCAGTGCCTTCTTTGGTTTTCATGCTAACTGTCTGAGTTCAAGACTGCTACAATTTCAGTTCTCAGGGTTCATGTGGCTTTCTAAAACTTATATTGGCAGTAATTTTAGATTTCGTGAAGAAAAAAAAGTCAATGAGTGTAGGAACCAGGGAATTGGATGCATTTTCCTTCTGAAAGGGAACTTCATGTGAGAAAGAAAGTTTATCTGTGAAACACTATATTGATATAGGCAGGAAGGTTGATAAGGGCATGCTAACTCAGGTTGTTGAACAAAATAAAGTTGAAAAGTAGTGTTATAATGTAATCATCAGTTATTTTTTAAAAATATTTTTAGTTACAGATGTGCACAATACCTTTCTTTTATTTATTTCTTTTAATGTGGTGCTGAGGATTAAAACCCTATCACTGAATACCATAGCCCCACCAGTTATTTCTTGCAAAGGTTATTTTTGAGCTCATTAAATGAATGAGGTACATTCTAAGTGCCAGGTATTTAGCAGTTAACAGGCAAGTGTTTTCATACGTGCGAGGGGGTAAGTGGTTCTTACTGTTGCCTGATTTATAGAAGATGTTAAAATAAATGTCATTATAAAGAAAATAAAAATAAATGTAAGATCAAAGAAATTTTATCACAGAATATATGTGTGTGTATTGACATTTGTATTTAACTTTTTGCAAATAATAATAACAGTTAATGTAAAGTGCTTGCCAATTTTTTCTGATCCTCATGCAATAAGTAACCACCATGTTTATACTAGCAACATGTCATAAAATATCTATAGGTTAGAATAAGTTTTTTCCCCATTTTCCTCACAACCTCTTATACGTAATTTTGTATAACAATGAGGGTCTCATTGCATTTGCATGCAATTTCCCTTTTCTCTCCCTTTCCCTCCGACCTCATGTCTCTGTTTAATGTTAATCTTTTTCTCCTGCTCTTCCTCCCTGCTCTGTTCTTAGTTGTTCTCATTATATCAAAGAAGACATTTGGCATTTGTTTTTTAGGGATTGGCTAGTTTCACTTAGCATAATCTGCTCTAATGCCATCCATTTCCCTGCAAATTCCATGATTTTGTCATTTTTTAGTGCTGCATAATACTCCATTGTGCATAAATGCCACATTTTTTTTTATCCATTCATCTATTGAAGGGCATCTGGGTTGGTTCCACAGTCTAGCTATTGTGAATTGTGCTGCTATGAACATCGATGTGGCAGTATCCCTGTAGTACGCTCTTTTAAGGTCTTCAGGGTATAGTCCGAGAAGGGCAATACCTGGGTCAAATGGTGATTCCATTCCCAGCTTTCCCAGGAATCTCCATACTGCTTTCCAAATTGGCCGCACCAATTTGCAGTCCCACCAGCAATGTACAAGAGTACCCTTTCCCCACATCCTCGCCAGCACCTGTTGTTGTTTGACTTCCTAATGGCTGCCAATCTTAGGGTGGTTTTGCTTTGCATTTCTCTGACTGATAGAGATGGTGAGCAACATGTCAGAAAATATCTATAGGTTAGAAGAAGCTTATGCTTGTTAGTATTTCTCCTAGTGTAATGATTCTGGTAGCACCAGATTCAAACTATGAAGAGCACTGCTTTTAAATAATAGACAATTATGAACAAATTTCCATTAGATTTTTAAGTTGGTTAATAATCATCTGCTATTTAAAATCATCTAGCTCAGATTTGTGTTTCTGAGGTTAACTACAAAGGTCTGCACACAAATCATTAAAAATTGCTGGGCCATTTTATATTTTTTGTTAACATAGTATTTTTTTTAAATTACTGTATCATAATCTTCCCTGGAATTTAAATTTTAAATTTCAGCTTTGCTTATACACTTAAATTATCCAGCTAAAATATTTTACAGAACATTTTCAAGAATATATTCTGATATAAATCATATGTCTTGTTAATTATTCATTTGTAAGCAAATATTACCACAATAATATTATGTAATATTATTTAGAGTGTGAGAGTATATAAAAATATTTTTAAATATATATATATATATATATATATATATATATATATATATATATATATATATACACACACACACACATACACACATCACGCATTCACACATCACACATACACACATACACACAAAGCTTGAAAAAACAATTTGGTTATCTATTGGATAGACAAATGCAAATTCAAATAAATGTAGCCTCAAACTTGCCATGTATATTAGAAATAGTTATACATAGTACTGATTTACTTGTCATTTTCTATGTAACTCTATTGTTACTACATGTCATATTCAATTATAACACTATGAAATTTGTAATCAGTATGAGCATATCATTAACAAAAATCAATAATACATTATTGCATTTCTGTGAGTTTACAAATCTCCAATCCTTCTTAGAAAGACTTACTAAAAGCTTTGAAGGATTTATAAATTTAATGTATTACTGCAATGTGTTGTTGTGGTCCATTACTAAGAAAATAGATAGTATCTAGATGGCATTGAAATACTTCTCTAAAACTTTGAAGAAAGTATGGAATGTAAGCTGGGCAAAAGAATAAAATCTACCTCAGGCATCAAGAACCACAGGAACTCAAGCACCACAGCAGCAAATTGTTGAATGAGCACTGCACAGTGCATCTTAGCCATACTCATGATAACCTGGGAGTTCACAGCTATCAGACTGAGGGAAGATTGAATAATAGAGAGTTTACAATTCATGTTAAGAGTGAATTGGACCCAATTAATGGTCTGCCCTCAGAAAATTAATGTGTTTTTAAGGTACACGTACAATAATATCCACATATACCCAAAATGAAAATTGTAATTTGTTAAAACACAAAGACTATATAAGTCCTGTTACATTTTCATTTTTACATTTAATCATTTCATTTAGTTTACATGGCAATCTCTAGTCACATAGTAGCTTACATATTTTTATGTGTTGTCAAATTCTTTTCATCAATTTCAATACTTAAAGATGAAACTAAATAATTCCATTATTATATTTTAAGAAATTACCACCATGAAGAAAATAGACAGGAAATTCATCTTGTCCTTAGTTTACTTTGCTTTCTTTGTGTATTCTCATGCAGTGCTTCTTATTTATGATCTTGAGAAAGCCATGGGAAGGTGAATTCACCTTGTTGCAAAAAAACAGAGAAATGTATTATAGAATGTTTAGTTGTTTTCTGGTGGTATCTTTTTGAAAAGGTATATGGAAATGACATTATAGACAATATCAAGTTACAGTTAAATATTTTTCTGTCAAGGAGAGAGGAGATTTCAGAAATATGAATCTGCTCCTCTTTGGGCCTATCTTGAATTCTGGCTCCTACACCCAGCCAACTGTCAGGCACAGATGTATGTAAACATGAATTCCTCACGGGTGGGTCTGAGATCTTTCAATTCCAGTCTTTAAAACTAAAGTTTGTTGACAGATGATATTTTAGGAAGACATCTCCTGAGACTTCCTCACAGTTCAATCAGGCATGTCTCGATTTGTATAGGAAAATCTCTGCATTTGCTCTATTGTTTCTTACAAGAGAGAGAGTGTGCTCTCAATGAGTAGACACATTAAGATTTGCCTTCAGAGAAGGTTTATCCATGATTGTTTAAACATAATATTTATGCATTATTATTTTTGTGGGATAATAAATTCAACATAAAGTATTCATTCCCATTTTAAAATTACAACCTTGGTTTCAGACTTGATAAGGGTATGTAAAATTTTCTAAAGAAAATATTTTATATAGAAGAAATCATGTAATACCTTGAATTTCAAAGAAGTTTCACACTTGAGTGAACAATCATATGGAATAGACAATATCTGAAAAGTCCAAAGTACAAAAACTACATGATAAAGGGTCCAGAATATGTAGGGATCTAAAACTATTTTTTTTTGTATGAAATACACTTAATGGTCTCTCCAATTTTACAAATTTATGGCTAGCTTATAAAACAAGAACTATTGAGTTATATTTACCTTTGCAGATGCAGAAAACACAGAACAAAAGTCAGACAGAGATTAAAATATTCCAGCCTTCCCATGAGATGATATTATTTTCATAAACTTTATATAGCAAAATTAAATTCTTCTCTAATTATAGCTAAGTATATTCACAAATCTTTAAAGATAAATAATGATTTAAGAAATTTTTAAGAACTTAAGAATACACTTAAGAAAAGGTCCTGAGTTATTGTAAAAAAATATTTAATGCTGTTTTGTTTTAGGCTTTACATAATAAATTTGCAAAAGAAAAATAAATGCTTTTTCATATTGATATAATATGTACATAAGGGTATGCAGCTTAATATGTGCTTCTTTGTAGTGACATATTTCTAACGTTAAAAAAAATTAAGAATTTAAATATTTAAGTGATTCTGTTTTTGTATGTCTTAGGAAAGAAATAAATGTGATGAGCTTATAAGGGATATTATCTCTTAAGATCAAGTTCATATCCATGAAGAAATTACAACCAAAAAATATGAACTACTTTGTAAAATGTCCAAGTTACATATTCAAGTTTCATTTAAAACTTTTTTTTCCTTTCTTTTTTTCTGGGAGAGCAAGTGATCCAGTATTTGCCTCTTAGGAAAATTGAATTACTAACCAGTAATTACAGTTCTCTGAATGTAATATTCTCAGTGGATTTGTATCAATTGTCTTGGGGCATTTTGGCATATGGGTTCCAGTAATGTAACATTTTGAAATAAAGAAAATTAAGTTCTAATAGATTGTATCTTAAATTTGTCTAGTATATTTCTATAAAGCCACTTTGAATTTTTTTTCCAACAGTCTTGTGAAATAGATTCAGTTAACCCAAGATGTAGTTCTTTAGCGCACAGAAAAGTGAAATCCAAATCCAAGATCATAATGTCATTTATGAAGCTAGAAAAATCTGTGCATGATGAGGTAGCACAGATTCACTCTGCTATATTGAGTCTGCAATTCCATTTTTTTAAATTAGGTAGCAAAGCAATATAAATGGGAGATACTTATCTTTTGAATATTTAAAATACCCTCGCTATCATTGTCTTGTATTTTTTAAGCATTTAATTCATTATAACATGCTACATATTAAAGTATGAATTACTAATTAATATGTGTATTTAAAAACTGAGATAAATGTAGAAATTCAATTACTAGGAGAGTTTTTGAAAATACAAGATATTATAATCTAGAATCTAAAGTGAAAATGTTTAAGCATAATTATTATATTTCCAGTTATATGAACAGTAAGAAATATCTTACCATTTTAGAACCCTTAAAGATAAAAAAATATATTTGATTGAGTCAGAATTTTGTTTTAGGGTATAATGTAACTAAGGATGAACTAGTATTTTTTTGGAAATCAGAAAGATAAAAATTTTACCTTATGTAATATTGATTTTGGGAAATTTTGAAGAAATACTTTAAAAAGCTTAATTTCCTTTAAATTTCAAAAGTTTTCTTACTGTTGCCCAATTAAAAGATTCTACTTTTCATTGACTTATATTCAATCAGTAAGGTTAAGTATTATTTTAAAACACATGAGCTTACTTAAAAACTAAGATGTATAAAAATGAAGAAAGCTATTATTTTAGATATTTGGATGGTAAAAATTGCTATTATGCAAAGGGATTTTATCTTAATTATTCTGGAAGATGATTCAATTTATTTACATTCCATATCGTAAAATTAGCATACATGATTTATTTATTCATATGATTATCTGTAAATAAATATTGAACTAAGAAAAGATTAAGTTTTAAAATTAAAAATTTGGCTCTTGCCCTCTGAGTCAGTCTGAGTCAGGGGATAGGGGACTTTTCCAGAGAGATTTGCAACTCTAGGCCACATAACCTCCCGATCAGGGAGATTAATGAGACCAGTGGAGGACAGAAAGCCAATCAGTGCATTTGCTGTGAAGAGGAGGGTCATCAGAAAATGGAGACATCCCTGATGCTTCCTAGGGAAGCCACATGGTCAAGCAAGGGCTGGACCCATCCTAGCACAAATGGCACTAGCAGATCTGAGAAGCTGCTGCAAGTTCCTGAAGATTCTCAAGGAAACTCAGCTGACTGTTAACAATAGATAGAAACAAAAGTCAGTTTGACTTGCTTCATCTTAAACACTTAGCAAAGACAGTCAAAGCCAAAACACAGCTATTCCTGGGCATTTTAAATAAAATAATAGTTAAATGTTACTTCTATAAATAAGTAAACAGGAAGCTTCAAAAGAGATTCTCAGACAGGAATGCCTGATATCTATCAGAAGAAACTGCCAGAGTAGTTTTTAGTTCAAGGCCTTTATTTCTAACCTACGCAGGTAGGCTTAATGTTTGCTAGTATGGTTATCCAGCCCTAAGTAACAGAATTAAATATTTCTCTATTAGACACAGAGGGCATACTAGTAAAAGGATTTTGCAAGCTCAGATGACATTAAGATATTAAACTGTATCTTAAGGAAAAGGACATCTGTAACCCTAAAAGTTAAATGTTGTGTTTACACCCCTGACAATTCTGGCAATGTGACGAATATCCTTGAAGATTTACATGCTCAGATAGAAGCCATGTCCTCAGCAACTTTGTCATGAAAACAATATCTTAGCTCCTGGTTCTTGGTACTTCCTGGTGGAAAACATTGTTAGTCTTTGTCTTTGCCATCATACGCATTGGCATATTCCTGTGCTATGGGATTTATTGCTGCATCAATCTGGTTCCAGTACTAATGAATTCTTGTTTCTCTTTTAGACCACCCATCACTCAAATGGCCTTCCAGTCTATTACTTCTCAATCAGTCTTCTATCATGGACCCACTCAATAGACCCAATTTTTAAAGGGGGATTCCAAACTGCTTGCCCCACACCGTCCCTTTTCAGCCTGAAGAGGCCAGAAAGATTTTCTTCGCCCCCCTTGCTTACAGCAGTAAGGAGTTCCCAAATTAGAGGGGGGAATGAAGCCAGATTTAAAGTTAGGTAGTCAGTGTAGTTAGGTAAATCGGGTCTAATATCCAGTGAAATCTAAAATGAAGGCCATGCTGGGAATGACTCAGGGAAAATGCAGGACAATTCATGGAATGTTAATGAAGTCCTGAAAAGGCCCTAGGCCAAAGTCCACCTCAAAGAAATGTTAATGGAGCTCAGGAAACAGCCCCCAACAGATTCGAAGATAGCCCATCCTAGAGAAATGATAAGCCATTCCAAAAGGTGATAATTGGGCCCACCTGTGTCCTAACCCCTTCAACCTATATTCCATCACCAAAACTATAAAAAGGAGAAAGAACAGCCCTTCCATGGATTCCCACCTTTTGGGTCCCCTTCTTTCTCTGGGAGAAGTCTTTTCTGCTGTCCTTTTATAAATTTCTAATTTCTACTCTGAAAAAAAAAATTCATCTTGTAATAAGCATATTTTGTTACTAATGACGTACATAACAGATTTTTTAAAGAGATTGTATGCAATACATATATTTGGGACTGGGAGTATACCTCAGTGGTAGAGCACTTGCATAGCAATTGTAAGGCCTTGGGTTTAATCCTCACCTTCACAGAAAAGGAAAAACAACCACAACCAATTATTCCCTAACACTTTTGTCCATATGTTTGTGAGTATAATATAACTTGTATTTCATATAAAGGGTTGTGTTTCTTATTTAAAGGAATGAGTAGTTTCAAGTTTCCAGTATCAAAGATGACTTCCAGGTAGACATGTTTGTCATTGCCATGAGAACTGGTTGCCTTTTTCACTACCCTAGAATAATATGTTAAGTGGAAAATACAACATAAATTGAGTGAGTATTTGCCCAGGTCCAAGTATGAGTTAAAGGTTTAGAAATATTTTATTGTCAAAAAGAGTACAAAGTGTAAAATGCCTAATAGTTTATAGGTTGTTCATTTTATTAAAATTAGATTTTAAGGTAATAATAAAGGCAACTATCCTTTGAAACTAACTATGAGTGCCAAGTACCTTGCAAGCACTATTGTATTTGAGGTTTACAACACCATTGTCTAGAGAGCTGTGTTCCTTGTTAAGTAGTAGAGGCAGAGATAGAATTGAGACTCAGAAAAGCATAACTCTAAAATGCAAACTTTCAACCCATGTACTATATTCCCTTCTGAGCCGCAAAGTTTTTTTTTTTTTTTTGATTACTAAAAACTAAATCTATTCCAAGTCTTAATTTACTTTTAATTGTATTAAAATTTTTTTTGAAAGGGAATATTCTTATTACAAAAGTAGAACATCCTCTGAAGTCTATAAAAAAAGGTAAATCAAAGAAAAAATTAATTACCCATAGTCATAATACTCCCAAATTAATTCATTTAATAACTTTAAATTCTGTAGATTTTTTAACATTAGGTATCTGTAGGCCCACATGGCCAAAGACTAGTGATGGTCTTCTTCTATCTAAAACTTAGACCCTAAAATGTGAAGGCATTAAGATTAAATGATGCCTCCCTGTTATTATATAGCAAGTGATAATGTTAAGTGTAATGTTTAAAAAATATTTTATTCTGATAACATTATAGATTATTAAATGTTCATGTTGTCAATGTTTACAACATAATTGATAATAGTTCATGGTATTCCAGTAAATATGTAAGTATTTTAACACTTAGTTTCTTTAATTTTTTTTTTTACCAACTATTGGAGTTTAGTAAAATTTTACCATGTTTATTTTTGTTTAAACTTGAATCCATGTACTTATTCATTATGCATGCCTACATGATTGCAGAAATGCATTCCCTATTTATTTATTTATTTATTTATTTTGGTACCAAGGATTGGACCCAGTGATGCTTAACCACTGATCCACATACTCAGCCCTTTTTTTGTATTTTATTTAGAAACAGGATATCACTGAGTTCAGTTGCTGAGGGACTTGCTAAATTGCTGAGGCTGGCTTTGAACTCACAATCATCCTGCCTCAGCATCCCAAGACTCTGGCTGTACCACTGAAACCAGCTACATGAATTCATGTACAAGAGACCACATTGCAGTTAAATTCTCCAGGTATATTAAACGTATTATCCTTAAAGTAATTTTTATGTAGGCAATGTGTGGGTATATATATATATATATATATATATATAAATTACTTTAAAGAATTTTATATATAATTGTATACAAACATATATAGGTATAAAAACTTGAAAAACAAGATACTTCTTTCCACTCTTTATTAGGATTATAAGATGATGGAAGAGGATTTCCCTGTAGGAAGTAAAAGGTATCAGTATTCATATTTTTCAGGAATACCACCAAAGGAATTTTGAAGTAAGACTGCTAACAATGTGTAATGGTTTTCAGTCTATTGAGAAAACAGTGGATTGAGCAAGACTATATAATAGCACTATTTTAGAGTAGAAATTTTTTTGAGACAATTATTCACTCAAAGAAACTTGAGAAAATGATACATTTTTTGCCTTAGAGAATTCAAAAGAGGTGTTTTCTACTGTGCTGATAGTATGATACTATTTTCACAAATTAAGAGCCCTCAATAGAGAAATGGCCCGACACTCTAACTACTGTCAATGGTAATAGCTCAAGATCAACTACTTTAAAATTAAAATGACAATTTATTTTTTCAGCTCTTCTTTCCTGTTTAATTGGCATCTATTCAAAAATTCCATACATGGGTCAAATTATTTATTTACCTAGAAATACATTCTGCAATGAATTTACACTGGAGCCTTTTAAAGAGAGTTGTGGTGCAGAAAATTAGATGTCTCCTGGGTAAAACATTGTGATTTTCAATAAATGCAATGGTAGATTGGTAACATCAGTTTTTAACATTTTTGAAAGAAAATTATTCATGCTGTTTCTCTGCAGTGCTGAACTTTGAGGATTCCTATAATCATTTGACCTTATGTTACATGAAGCTGACCCAGATTTGCATGCAGAGAAAAAACATTTTGGCTCAGACAGCAATCACTAAACTCACTTAACTGAATAAATTGGTTGTTCAGTAAAAAGTCTTGGTTAAATTCCTGTATATTGAGAGATTGGGGTTTTGATGCTATGTTCAGCTTGTTAGAAAAGAAAGATATATAAACTTAGTATTACTACATAAACAAAAGCACTATTTTACTCAGGTATTAATTGCCTGAAACTTTTGTTCAATTGATTGGTTTCTATAGATAGTAACAATTAGATACCTAACCAAGCCAGTAACTATAGATAGTACCTGAATTTACAAGTGTTGTCTTTCTGACAAAATTATGGCTTTCTTCTTATACTGTATTCAATGAGTATCTTGCTTTAGGCTAAACAGTCATAGTAGATGATTTATACTTTAGAATTTTTGATTGAAAAAAGCTGGGTCAAATCACCATTTCACCCAGCTATTGCCCTTCTTGGACTATTCCCTGAAGAACTTAAAAGAGCATACTACAGGGATACTGCCACATCAATGTTCATAGCAGCACAATTCACAATACCTGGACTGTGGAACCAAACCAGATTCCCTTCAATAGATGAATGGATAAAAAAATGTGGCATTTATACACAGTGGAGTATTACTCAGCACTAAAAAGTGACAAAATCATGGAATTTGCAGGGAAATGGATGGCATTAGAGAAGATTATGCTAAGTGAAGCTAGCCAATCCCTAAAAATCAAATGCAAATGTCTTCTTTGATATATAATGAGAGCTACTAAGAACAGAGCAGGGAGGAAGAGCAGGAGGAAAAGATTAATATTAAACACAGACATGAGGTGGGAGGGAAAGGGAGAGAAAAGGGAAATTGCATGCAAATGGAAGGAGACCCTTATTGTTTTACAAAATTACATATAAGAGGTTGTGAGGGGAATTGGAAAAAAACAAGGAGAGAAATGAATTACAGTAGCTGGGGTAGAGAGAGAAGAGGGGAGTGGGGATACTAGAGGATAGGAAAGGTAGCAGAATACAACAGTTACTAATAGCATTATGTAAAAATGTGGATGTGTAACCGATGTGATTCTGCAATCTGTATTTGGGCTAAAAATTAGAGTTCATAACGCACTTGAATCTAATGTATGAAATATGATATGTCAAGAACTTTTTATTGTTTTGAACAACCAATAATAAAGAGAAAGAAAAGAAAGAAAAAAAAGAAACACCATAATGTTGTGAAAATAAACTAACAAACATTGTTGAAATAGTAATACTGAATGGAGAAAGAATTTTAAGTGTGACTAGCTTCATAATAACTATAAGTTCAAACTATGGTGATGTTTTTTTTTCATTAAAGGAAAAGAATGACTGTTCTTTATAGGTATAGCATCTCTGTGGTTCTTATTTACTACTATATAATAAAATTACAAATTATTGTTAGTTATACAATATTTTTATACATGTCCAAAATCATTATACATGTCCAAAATAGATTTTTCACATTTAAAGTACTTTATACATAATAGTGATTTTTAATCACTTCCCACTAAAGAAAACAATCACTATCCCCTTATTTTAGTGATTAGACACAGAGAAGTTTACCTTCTTGCTTATTGACACATGAATATAGAGACAGAGGTCAGAGTATTCATCTAGATTTGGTTCTCATTCATTCTTGGCAAATGTCATTAGTAGTTTGTTTGTTGGCTTTTTTTTAATATTTACTTTTAATTTTTGGCGGACACAACATGGGGTGCTGAGGATCAAAACTGGGCCGCCCGCATGCCAGGGAGTGCTGTACCATTTGAGCCACATCCTCTCTTGGGTGGCTTTTTAATGCAGTGCTGGGTGTTCAACCCAGTACCTCACGCATGCTAGAGAAGTGCTTTACCTCTTATCCATAACCCTAGTCCCCAAAGTCCTTTACTTATTTTTTGGGGGGAGGAGAGTGTGTGTGCGTAGTGCAAGGGATTGAATCCATGGCCTTAATCAGCAAAACAAGCACTCTACTGACTAAGCTACATCCTCAGCCCTGATCTATAGTCTTTTAACAGTGACAATGGAGCAGCCTGTCATTCAGCCTTTGATTCTGCGCCCACTTGGCTCAGGTTGGACGCAGGGCATGAAGCCTTGACCAATCAGTCTCTTAGGTGAGAACTGTCCAACCCTCATGCAGCCAGTGATGAGGGGGAGGGCGTCCACAATCTTCTGTTCCCTTGGTGTCTGGAGCCCACCATTTTTTCAATCTTTTTGTAGGCTTCTGTCCTGGATCCAAGCCCAGGTGTCTGTGCTATGCAGAAACTGAAAACAAATCACAGGGAGAACACTGAGAACCCTGAGAGCCAGGAAATGGTAAGTGTTCCTTGTTATCTTGAGACTGGGTAGGAAGGTGGCTTAAAGCTGACAGAAGTGGCAATGGTGGAAACTGGTAGTCATGGCTAGGGAGTCCTCATGGTCCTCTCCAGAGTCTTGTGGCCAGAGGGTCTCTCTGTGGTAACTTAGCGTTCACCTCCCTCTGACTAGTCTAGTGAGGCTTAGATCAGCAGTTGAAAACCTGGGCATTTTGTTCCATAATTGTAAGGTGTTTCCAGCTTTTTTCTAAAGCCCTTTGTGGGCTTCCATGTCCCATGATTCCAGCATGTCTCCAGAATGCATAATGAAGACTGAGATAATTACCAGGAGAGAACCACAACTTCATTTGTTGTATTCAAGCATGAGAGAGGCTGCTGATTTTAGGGCTTGTTACTCATGAGGGTTTGTTTATTTGTTTGTTTATTATTTTTTTTGTGTGTGCGTGTTTGTTTGTTGTTTTCTTTTTGGTACCAGAAATTCAACCCAGAGGTGTTCATCCACTGATTCACATTCCCATCCTTTTTTAATATTTTTATTTAGAAACAGGGTCACTTTGAAGTTCTTATGGCCTCACACATTTGATGATGCTGGCTTTTAACTCATTCTCTTCATGAGTCCTGAGATTTTTAAATGTAGCAGAAGCAGTATCTCAAATCCAGAACAAAAACCTGAAATCCAGAACTTCAGCTTATCTCTCCATAGGTCTCAGAATAAGCCCCTAGTTTTCTAGCTCTCTGTTGACATATCCAAAACTAGGGTTCTCTGTTCACAGAGAATAATTTTAATAATGACCATGTAATGCAGATAATGGGCCTCACTCAAAGACACCTGGTGGCTAACTGAAAGATGTTAATGAGCACCATTAAGGCCTATTTCAAAAGTAAAAGACCTTGAATCCCACTTGTGGGAACACCTTCTACAAAGTCCTTTGTCCCAGGAGTGATTCCTTATTGAATTTGAAGGAAAAAGGATGGGTCATAGAAAGAATAAAAGTGAACCCATATGGTAGTCAGGATGCCTTTTCCAAAGCCTATTTTAAATGCATTATGCTCCATGTTCTGCCCAAAACCATCAGTAAACTTCTAAGATGGCACACAAAAATGATTTTTTTTCTGATATCAATCCTCATACAACATGGTGGGCATTCTATTTCTTCTTGCTTAAATAATCTTTTTTCTTCAAAATTTATGAAACAAGCACCCAGATTCATGGAAAACTGAGAAATTTTGGTTTATCTAAAAATTCCACTCTCAGCATTATTAATCATTATTTCCCCATGTTTTATTTCAAATTTATGCATCATTTATAATGTTTTTCTTCAAGAACTGGAGGGCACTTTTAAAAGATTTTAATTTATCATTCTGAGATTTTTACATGAGAAAAAAGCAGAATAATATCAGGTGACATTAAAAAGAGTGAATCTCTCCTAAATGCGGTTTATGTGTCCCATTTAATTTTTTTTTAAAATCTGTAATGGGTCATCAATTGAGGGTGTATTTATTTATTAATTAATTTGTTTATTTACTTATTTATGGTCAGACCATTTCATTAAAATAACCCACAGAAGGGGCTGGGGTTGTGGCTCAGTGATAGAGCACTCACCTATCACATGCAAGGTCCTGGGTTCGATCCTCAGCACCAAATAAAAATAAGTAAATAATAAATAAATTAATAAATAAATAAATAACCCACAGAAACATTCCAAACATTTAAAGAAACGCTTTTATTCTGGTGTGGCAGGAAAAAATAGAAGTGGGACTAACTTGAATTTAAATTACATGCAAGTTCAATCTCTCTCTCCCTCTCTCCCTCTCTCTCTGTCTCTTTCTTTCTCTCTCTCTCTCTCTCTCTCCCTCTCACTCACTCTCTGTAGTGAGGATTGACCCCAGGGCCTCCTTCTTAGAAGGCAAGAACTCTGCAAGCTGAATTATTTACTCAGTCCCATTTTTTTGGGGGGGAGAGACCAGGGATTGAAGTGAGGAGCACTCTACCACTGAGCCACATTCCTACCCCTATTTTGTATTTTACTTAGAGACAGGGTTGCACTGAGTTGCTTAGTGCCTCACCATTGATGAGACTGGTTTGGAATTCATTAATTTTATTTCTCAGTCTTGTAAACAGCTGATATTACAGGCATGCACCATTATGCCTTGCCAACTTCAATCTTAAGAGCTAAAGTACAGGCAAATTAGATCAAAGTCCATGTCAGTATCTTGGTACTATATATATAAAGGTGTTGATAGAACTTATGTTTTATTTACTTATATCTGGAGCTGAGAATTGATTCCAGTGTCTCAGATGTGTCAGACAAGAGCTCCACTGAGCTCCAGCCCTAGCCCCCTGGAACATTTTTTATTGGGGATATTGGAGATTGAACTCACGAACACTTCACTACTAAGACAAATCCCCAGGATTTTTGTTTTGTTTTGTTTTTTACTTTATTTTGTGAGAGGATCTCACTGAGTTTTTTAGCACCTCGATTCTGCTAAGGCTGGTTTTGAACTTTTGATAACTCTTCCTCAGCCTCTTCAGCAACTGGGATTACAGGCTTGCACCCACACACCCAGCCCCTGCTACATTTTTAATACCTGTTATAGGTAGATTTTAACCAGTAGCCTTAACTTGTTTCTAATATATATTTGATTTGAATACATAATAGTGAAACAGATTCTATTTTTTATCTCCAACACTGCTTTTGGTTATGACAGTGTCTGAGTTAAGATTCCCCATTAAAGAATTTACTGTGTGTTGTGTTCTCATTCTGACTTCCCATATGACCTAGTTCTGAGTTTTAGAATATCTGAAACAAGGATCTCAGAGATTCCAAATTTTTTGGAGTATTTAGAAAACACCACTATCTGAGTCTTGCATTCTAGGGACCAGTTTGAATTTTAAGTATGTAGCTTCTGAAGGGATGGACTAATTGGATGCATTGCAACTGGAAGGCATTTTATGATATACTTTCTATCTAAAAGGTACTTCATTTGTTTCTTTTTATTAGATACTGTGAATAAAGTTACAATAAAAATAGATGTGTGGCAATATATTTAGCAAAAGGATTCCAAATTTTTTACATATATACCCAGAGTTATTATTAGCAGATTGTATGGCATTTTTTTTTTACGAAGAATTATTATTTATATTTTTTTATTTATTTAAATAATGGAGATTAACCCCAGGGAATTTTACCAGTGTGCTACATACCCAATCTCCAACACTTTTATTTATTGATTGATTTTTGAGAGAGGGTTTCACTGGGTTTCTTAGGACGTTGCCAAGTTCTTGAGGCTGGTCTTTAACTTTAGAATAAACCCTTAGTTTTCTACCTCTTATTCTTCTAAGCCACTGGGATTACAGGCATGTACGACCTTGCACTTCTACCCCAAGTTATTACTAGTGGATTATGTGCATTTTTGTTTAGGGCTTTTAAAGAATCTTAACCCTTTTAGAAAAGATATTTATTAAATTTATTTAAAATATATTTATTAAATGTATTTAAAAATGTCACCAACATTTTTACATATTTGTGTACTGTGGAATCCCTATTAATTATGAGATATTTGCTTGGTTTTGCATGGTTTGGTGCTGAATATTGAACCCAGAGTTGCATATCACTAAGATACATCCACATTCTTTTTTATGTTATATTTTGAGACAGGCTCTCATTAAGTTGATTGTAGCCTTGTTATGTTAATGAGGCTGTCTTTGAACTAACAATTCACCTGTTTCATTTTCCATAGCTTCTAGAATTTCAGGCATATACCACCATGCATGACAATTTTAGTTTTTTATAATAGCCATTCCAACAGAACTGCATAGGCTGCAGAAAATTTTTTGATTACTGCATTAAATCCCTGAGGCAGTTTATGTGAAGTAGCCAGTGTAGGAGTGTTGAGTAAAGATTAGCAAGGATTGTGGAATGTGATAGACATTATTATCTAAAGTACATGTATGGGGCTGGGGATGTGGCTCAAGTGGTAGTGCGCTCACCTGGCATGCGTGCGGCCGGGGTTTGATCCTCAGCACCACATACAAACAAAGGTGTTGTGTCCGCCGAGCACTAAAAAATAAAGATATTAAAATTCTCTGTCTCTCTCTCTGTCTCTCTCTCTCTCTCTCTCTCTCTCTCTCTTTAAAAAAATAAAGTACAAATATGAAGACAGGAATTGATGTGAACATACTTTTTATATACAAACAGAGGTATGAAAAATTGTTCTATATGTGTAATAAGAATTACGATGCATTCTGCTGTCATGTATTTAAAAAATAAAACAAATAATATTTATATGTATTGCTGAGAATCAAACTCAGTGCTTTTGCACATGCTAGCAAAGTAGTCTACCACTGAGACACAACTCCAGCCCATGTAACCAGCTTTTTATACTCTGTTTGTAGTAATCAGAAACAACTTTAAAAATTGAAATTGCATTTATATCACTTTTCCTAGTACAGTAATGCATTACTAACTAAACTTATTCTTAGTATTTTTTAAAAATAATCTAATGGATGACTGTTATTTCTTTCCAGAGACTATTTTATCACTTCTTTAGGCCTTGGTGAAGGGCCTTTTTTTTTCAGAATATAGATTTCTTCTATTATCAAATGGGTCCATGCTAAGTGTGTTGAAAATAGTGATTCTAAAACTTCACACAATCTACACATTTCCAAGACTATAGAAGAAAGGGAAAGACAATATTCATAACCAAGAAACCATTTCCATTGGAAGCATAGTATAAGTGTCCAACCTGGAGTATAATCCAGGTCTTTCAGTGGTAAGGTTGTTTAAGAACCACAAACATAGGTTTTTGGGATCCTCAAAAGTACACTGAATGGCTTTAAATCACTACTCTTCTTCAAAATAAAATTTCTGCTACCTACTTAAAAATAAAGCACTATGAATGTGAAAGGTGAATGAGACATAAGTTCTGTGGAGGTACTGAGGTTGACCTTTAATTATAGTTCATAAATAGTCAAATAAGAAGGGCCTTAGGGTGGTCTCATCTTTTCCAACACATGATATGGAATACTTAGATGAACTGACATGAAATTATAAAAATGCATTTCAGGAAAGTGATGTCACAGAAATTTTCAGGGTAGAATCTTAGAAATGTGGGAAAAATATATTCATATTCATATGCATTTCTATAGAAAAAAATAAGTGATTTGTACATGAGTAGGGTAAATTCAGTATGCCTCATGCATTGTAGGTTGAAGGTAATAATAAAGTAATAACTGAGGAGATCCAGAACTCTATAATTGTGGGAGACATTAATAGCAATTTAGAAAAAGAAAATATAGTTAAATCCCTTTAGATTTGCCTCTGTCATCTGTTCCTCTAATGAATTTGATTCTGTCAAATGAGATTATGTGAGTATGGTTCTCTCTGAATTTATGTTTTCTCTTGTTTTTAGGATTTTGTCAGCTATGTCATGTAAAGCCCTGTCTAAACTCCCTTTGGGGATCTGCCGCAGTCTCTGGCTGGGCACAAATCACGAGTCTCCACACAGCTTTTAGATTCAAACAGCAATTCTTTATTCCCGAACTCACACCGGCCGTCTACAAACACATTCTGGGGAAATCCACGTTCTCTGCTCAAATGCACACTCTGCATGGGCTTCTGTCTCCCAAAATATACTGTCTGACCCTAAGCACTCAAGAGGAACTCAGCAGCAGGATACGCCCTATTCTAAAGGGGGAACACCCTACTCTCCTATTATGCTAAACTTCCCTATTCTAAAGGGGGAAAACCCTAATCTTCTATTATGCTAAACTGCCCTATTCTAAAGGGGGAACACCCTAAACATGATCCTGCCCTGGTCCTTGAGCAAGGTCACCTTTCAGAAGTCCTTCCACAGACAGCATGGAAGTAAGCTGGCAAGGAGATTGTCATACCTACTTGGCTGATGGCTCCCAGCATCTCCCCCCTTCTGATTAATTAAACAACAAGTAATGTGGCTTAAGGACCGTGCCTGGTAGGTTGTCCAGTTCAACATATGGCTCTTACCCGTCATTGGAAAACTGACCTTTAGGCGTCAGCCTCCTGTCTTAGGTTGATACCCCTGCAACTGGATCATACCCGTCACTGACTACCGGTCCAGCATACAGCCATACTTCTGGATAGGTCTATGCACCAGTGGGGGGGTGAGGTTCTTTGCCTCACCTCTGTTGGCCCCCAAATTTGGCCTTGGTGCCAGTGGGGGAGTGAGGTTAATGTGGCTTAAGGACCGTGCCTGGTAGGTTGTCCAATTCAACATATGGTTCAACATATTGTCCTTACCCGTCATCGGAAAACTGACCTTTAGGCAACTGACCTTTAGGCGTCAGCCTCCTGTCTTAGGTTGATACCACTGCAATTGGATCATACCCGTCACTGACTACTGGTCCAGCATATAGCCATTGGCCCCCAAATTTAGACCATCACTAGCAGAAGGGAGGAGGATACAGAAATGCCACGACACCAAGCCAATTGACAGTTCCTTTGGAAAAAATTGCATCATTGGTGACACCTTCAGCAAAGATATGCCAGCATTACCACAATTAGCTGCACTAAACGTAGTTACATAGTCCAGGCAAGTTCTGCAAGCAGTTCAAAGTGGAGGAATCTATCAATCTGTCCGTCTCCTCCCAAAGTCCGTTTCCTCCCAAAGTAAGTTGACTCCTTGATTGAGCATAGTTGTTGAGTTATATTCATTGGGATGAAGATAGGAATTCTGGCAATGATGCTAAAAAGACATTATCCTGATAAGAATTATTAAATATAATGAAAAGGAAAGGTGAAAGTAAACAAACAGATCTGTTAACCTCCTTAAAAAGCAATCCTTAACAGCTGTTTACCTGATTTAAATTAGTAAACAAGCAGATCTGTTAACCACCTTTAAAAACAATCCTTAACAGCTGTTTACCTAATTTAAATTAAGCCATTTAAATCACGTGAATAAAAAAAAAAATTCGGATCCATTTTCTCATGAGCGCTCCTCATATATGAAATACGCACACACAGACATACAACACAAAACACAAATGTGCAAACAAACGTACAACACATAAGATAATAATAAAGGCCTTGTAGCTTTACCTAGGTGAAATCTCCATTGCAATGTTTAAAAACTCTATAGTCAAAAAATAAAACTGATCAAAAAAAAAAAAAAAAACATTAACCTAGGTTTGTATGAGCTCAAAAAATAAAAATAGAACCTTATGATGTGGAAAAATGCAATAATAAAATAGATATTGAAAAAAGCATCCTGGTTAATCACAGTCGCAGATGTAAGAATGGCCAAGCTGGAGTTCTGGATATCAGCTGTTATGGATTTGAGTCAAATCATCTTCTTTTCGATCTGTAGAAATTGCTTTAGTTAGTCTTTCTGGAATCCAAATCGGCTGCTGTTCTTCCTGTGGAAAAACAAAAAGAACCCCGACTCCAGAAAATCACTGGGTCAGGATCTTTCCATTGTCCTGTTAGAATATCTTTCCAAAGTACCTTAGGCTTATGTACATTTTTTGGATACATATGTCTTTCCGCAGCATTAAGTCCTGATGAATCCAAATTTTAAAAGTTTAGAGTAAAAAGGGTTATTTTAAGTTTATCTTTGGGGGATATATACCCCTTTCCAATTTTTAAGATTAACTAGGCTTTGAATGACACAATCTTTCCTCCATCATGAAGGCATCTTAACCACCTTCAATTTAACCTTTTAAAGCCTTACAATTATCATCTATACTGTACTTTTAAATGTACTTTTTCACTACCTACAGCTTCACTCTTTTAAACGAGGCTTAGATTCTGTTTAAATCACTTAAATGTTAGTTTACATGGCTGCCCTTCAACCAAAGGCCTTTTTTACTCCATTAAGAAGCTTTGTCTCAATCTGCCATGTACAAATATCTTTTTCTTCTTTCTTCCTTTCTCAAGCTTTTAAAGTAAGTCTAGTTTCCTCAAAATCTTTTTAAATGGCATTTTACAACTTTTTACTTTACCACACAGAGATTATCTCATCTAGAAACATTTTTTTCATTTAACCTTCCATATTAAAATATATTTTCACATCTTGAATCTTTTTATATCTCTTTTTAAGCCGTTAACCCTTTTTATAAATTCACATTCTGAAATAACCCTTATAAAATTTCTGATCTAGACAAATTACTCCACTTTAATAAGATGAAACACTTTCATGTTTTGTTTTTATGGTACTATAATACTATAATTAAAACCCAACTGAAACTTCTTATACTCTTTGTATATAAATTACACCTAATAGAATCTTAACATTTAGTAACCTTGTTTCAGCAAAGACATAGACCAAAGCAATATTAAACATTTTTCCATTCACCAATTTATGAAAACACACATAATGATTAAATATATTACCTTATGGAACTTAATAAGTAAAGAGTACTTGATTTCATATTTAGTGGTTGATATTTTAACACTCTAGTTTTGTAAATTAATCAGATGTCTTTAAAACCAAGATCTTAGACAATTGTAGTAAACAGAATTAGCCATCTCTTTCTTATTGAAGAAAAATCCTTCTACAGGATACCATGATGGTCCCATTGATATATTTAACAACTTCTCGTTTAAAAGCCATGAGCTACATTTTTGTATTGTATCAACATATGCCCTAGCTGTTCTTGGTCTTACTGGGGTGCCTCCTTTCTCTAACAATTTCTCTCCCTTGGAGGTGAACAACTTCAAACTTTGAGCCAACCATTTTCCCCAGTTTGCCTGAGAAAGTTCTAGGAATAGGCAACTTGAAATAAAAACAAAATAAATCAAAACAAGAACGAATTGTTTTTTGAAATGGTCACCCATTCTTTCGCTCTTCCTCAGGGGCGAACAATTTTACTTACCTTGTCTTCAGATGTTCCGCGTACGAGCCACCAGATGCCGCAGTCTCTGGCTGGGAACAAATCACGAGTCTCCACACAGCTTGTAGATTCAAACAGCAAATCTTTATTCCCGAACTCACACCGGCCGTCTACAAACATGTTCTGGGGAAATCCACGTTCTCTGCCCAAATCCACTTCTCCCAAATCCACTCCTGCCTAAATCCACACCGCATGGGCTTCTGTCTCCCAAAATATACTGTCTGACCCTAAGCACTCAAGAGGAACTCAGCAGCAGGATACGCCCTATTCTAAAGGGGGAACACCCTAATCTCCTATTATGCTAAACTTCCCTATTCTAAAGGGGGAACACCCTAATCTCCTATTATGCTAAACCGCCCTATTCTAAAGGGGGAACACCCTAAACACGGATCCTGCCCTGGTCCTTGAGCAAGGTCACCTTTCAGAAGTCCTTCCACAGACAGCATGGAAGTAAGCTGGCAAGGAGATTGTCATACCTACTTGGCTGATGGCTCCCAGCAGGGATCTTTTACCTCCTGTTCTGGACTGCAGAGCAGAGATCCACCTCACTCATTCTGTGCAATGAATTGACTTTTGTAAGTCTTTGCCAACAATGGTTGGAAAAACAAGCATATTGGAGGGTCTTTCATATCCTGTAATATGGTTGTCAAACCTTGTGGGTTAAAAGGTAGTTACTTGCTATGTTAGCAACATCTTCCCTATGAGAAGGGCTTACCTATATTGTTTGGTTTGGAAGCCCCGTGAACACAGAAGAGAAGCATTTATGCTCACAAACAAAGGAATGCCAAAAGCCATTAGATGTGAGAAAATACAAAAAATAAAATCTTCTCTTAGAGCTTTCAGAGGTAAAAAGTTTATTCCTGTTTTCTATAAGAAAACTAAAATTTCTCTTTGGCCTGACAATATTTTGATGTTTTAAACTTGCTTGCAATTTCTACCTGTGTTTTGAATTCACCTATGCCTGGCTATCCCTTACCAGATAGCAACCCTCTCTAAAACTTTACTTGTGCCTCATAAATTCTGGCTCCCACTGACCCAATAACAATTCTCTCTAAATCTCAGTGGCAGCTCATAAATTCTAAGTCTGGAGCTGAATTTATTCCCTCCCTTGAAATGTTAGCCATGTAGATCCTTAACCTGCTATCTGCCTTTACATTATGATTTTCAAAATCTTGTTAGCTGTAAGTACCTTAGCACCCACCTCCTTTGTAACTTTTTGTGCTGTAAAAATATTTTCCTGAAAATCAGGGGGATGATCTCTAGCATGGGGTCTTGTAAGAGACAGTCCTGGCCAGCTTTTGTCTACACAATACAATCTTGATTTAATTTGATTTAAAATTGGAGTTGGTGGTCTTTACTTTGTATTTTGGTTTAAGATTAACCTTTTTTTTTAACTTTACTGTAAATAAAACCAAAGAACACAACAAAACTCCTGTTAATGAGCCAGGTGCATAAGAATAGTCATTCCTTACTGAAAGCACAGTATTCATTATAGAAATGATATAAAAGATCTCTCAAATATCAAGAGAGTTTAGGAGGTAGAAATTTTATTTCTTTCAGAATATAGGTAGTAAAATAGTAAAAAAGAGAAAATGTGAAGCATGAATATATTAAGTAATATGCAAAAAAGCCACCAAAATATTTATTACAAAAAATCATATCTACAGAAATGGTTCAAAGAAGCTGTCGTTTTGTCAGGAATAAACATTTGGATAAGAATGGAAGTTTTGGTTCTCTTTTTAAGTAGTTTTACTCACAGTGAATTATCTTTACACTATTTCTGCATTTTACTGGTTGGAACTAATTATAATTCATATATCTTCAAAAAAGGTACTGAATGCAGAAAAATATTATTGCTCATGTTTGAATCACCTACATTATTTGATCTTTCCCTTTTTAAACCAAAAATCTGCATAAAACCATCTCTTAATAAATATCTCTATCTCTGTATATTAGCAGCAACTGAGTTATAAAATTTGCTATGATAACTTGTCTCTTCATGTACTTAAAGACTATGAATTTGCTGCTTAGCACTTAGGTATAATTCTCTATGGTGTTCTCTAGTTATTTTTGTCTCTATGTTTTATACCAAGCTCTTAGTATGTGCCTTAATTACTCTGTGTAGCAATGTAGGATTTATGTCTTATTTGTGACACTTTGTTTCCAGAACTGTGTCTAAAGGGAAATATTTACAAAATGATTATCGAGGAAAAAAAATCTATTTAATATTATATTTTATTTTATATTTATTTATATGTTTATATATACATATTTTATTATTTAGAAACACACTTTGATCTGAAACTATAGTGCTACTAGTGTACGTTAGCTTGAATTGGTTGTGAGAAACAAACTAAAAAGACATTTCTCTGTGTTGGTTGGTGATTTCTGGAACCTCAGGAACCTAGTGAATAATGGCAGAAATAAGTAACTCTCTAGTTTGAGACAGAACCACCAAACTAGATGATGTTTTGCTCCTGATTTCTATCTTGATCATTGGAATCATAACTTTAAATATACATGGAGGACTTTTGGAATTCTGTACTGTTACTTCTTTTAAAAAAAATCAATGAAAGTGAAAAATAATGCAGGAAAGATAGATAATTAATTTCAAACTATTCATTTGTTAAAATAAATAATTTTTTTAAATCACCAGAAATTCTGAAAAGTTAGAAAAGTTGAAAGCTTTAGAAATAGCCTAAGGCAATTTCTCTTTTCTCAGGATAGTAGACTATGTTTCTCTTTTCTCAGGACAGTATACTATGTCTCCAACTCATTCCTCTATAGAATTGGACTGTGTGCAAATATGAAAAATAAGTGCTAAGATGCCCCACATGGCTTAGAAGTTTAAAATCCTGACAGAAGCTCAAATCTGCCATTTTTCTACTTTACAGAATACAAAATCTTAAATTTATAAACTTCACAAACATTTGAAGAAGTGTAATTCAAAATGACCTAAAAAATGAAAAAATCATTGAAAGATGACCCATTGAACATGAGGACTTATAATATTGAAGCCCTTATATTAAATGTCTTCTTATCATTGTCAAAATTTTCCATGTTCATATTATCAATATATTAATCAAAATTTTGATGCATTTAATAACAAATATCTAATTTCCTATTTTATTCTGTCTTTTAAAAAATTATTACTAATCAATATTAATAATTTAATGCTCATTCTTTTAAAGTATGAAACATATACTTTAAAAGCTATGGCTATAGCAAGTGAAAAATCCAGCCTAATTTTCATTTAAGACTGGAAGCCATCTCATCACAAAGGCATGAAAAGTTAATTTCTGCTTCATTATAAATTACCTTGATTTGTAACCTTGCTTGGAATGCATTCCAGTGCCTTGAACTCATCCATGTCTGGTTTTCCCTGATGAGATAACAACCCTCGCTGAAACTTTAGTGATGACTCATAAATTCTGGCTTTCCCTGACCAAATAACAACTCACTCTGAAACTTTAGTGGTGCATCATAAATTCTGATGTTGTTATCTAAATTTAATCCCTAGGTGCTGAACCATTTAGACCATTAAACTACTACCTGCATTTGTATTATGCTTATGAAAATCCTGTTATTCGTGTAAGTTCTCAAGACACCCCCCTTTTGCAACCTTTTGTGCTATAAAACTACAGTCCTAGAGAACTGGAATGGTGTCTTCTTTTACCATGGGTTCCAGGAGAGACTGTTATGCTCAAATATGGGACCCCCAAAAGACCACCAGAGACCAAGATCGATGTAAGCACCAAAGAGATGTTTATTGCAATCTAGCTCAATCCTCCACACATACAGCAACTGGTGGCTTAGAGGCCCTGAGCCCAGGGTTAGCAGTTTTATAACTCTTTTGGAGGGCACGAACCCCACATACATCATAGCATCTCTTAGCAAATCATCACACACCTTGGGAAAATCATAAACAACTGTAAAACATGATTAGCACATTCACTGGTGGGAACAAGTTGGGTAAGCGTGATTAATTAGTACAAGATGGGTATTCATTTGAACAGACTGGCTTAGGCCACAAGGGGAGTGTATGCTGAATTGTATGGTTTCCCAAAATGTTATCAACCACATTAAACTACTGTAAGGGTCATTTGGAATCCCAGAAATTTTCCCTGCTTCATGCTGATTGGTGGCTGCTAAGGGGTTGCTATGGATCCCCACCTAGCCTGACTGAGTCACAGACACCAGGCCCAGCAGATGTCATCTGTTATTTGTAGATAAACAACTCAGCAGGTTGGGTATGAGCCTAGGAGTGCTCTGTGTGTCTTTCCAAGGACAAGCGTCAAGCCCCCTTCCTTCAACAGTGTTTGCACTGAGGTAGAGGCTGGTTTCTCACCTTATACCTTATGGGTTTTTTATGTATTTTTTTTAGCTGTAGCTGGACACAATACCTTTATTTCACTTATTTATTTTTATGTGGTACTGAGTATTGAACCCAGGGTCTTGCACATGGGAGGTGAGCACTCTACTGCTGAGCCACAATCCCAGCCCCTTATGTCTTATTTTTATTGGGCATTTTTACTTTAGGGGGTTTCTTCCCAGTTCAAACTTCAATCTGTCACCTAAAAAGAACAGAGATCAATCAATCAATCAATAAAATTTTATAATTATTGTCATCATTTTATATTAATTCCTGAATAATATACAAGCATATGTAATTCATAAACTCAAATAACTTTATATGTAAGTTTAAATTTAAATTAGTTTCCACTTATGGGAAAACAACCTTGTCTTAAAAATAACAGCAGCCTGAGACACTGGGGTACATTTCTCAGATTAAAAAAAAAAAAAAAAAAAAAAAAAAAAAACAGCACTCAATGACCTGAGATTCAAGCCCTTATTCTTGCCTGGATTGGATAATATTCCCTGTCACTCAAAAAAGGGCTCACTTCTCTCAGATCCAATGTTCATGATCTGAAGTCCCTTCCAATCAAGAGAATTTTGTGGGAACTGTCCAATCCTGTGTGTCATAAGGGAGTAGGAGGGTGGGCTTTCGCTTCTTATCTCCTGAGTCCTCCATTTTTTGCCATCTGTAGTCTCATACTTTAGAGTCACAGGTTGTTCTGCTATGCAGGAACTGAGGATCCCAAGTAGCCCTACTTCTGAGAACCATGAAATGGTGAGTGTGCATTGGCCTAGCAAGGGAGGCTGGGGGAGGAAGACTATTGGAACCACAAGACTGGCTGTGTTGAAAACAGGAGCTAGCAGATTGGGACCTTGGGCAGTCTCTGGAGTGTGCAGGCTTAAGTCCTCCACTGGGCCACTATGTCCTAAGTCCTACTGGCCAACCAGATGGGGAACATGTCACTGGCAGAGACTCTTTGCTGCCTTCCTTAAGCTCAGAGGGCATCCTCAGAATCTGCATAAAATACTATGTGGCAGGTGTGTTCCTGCAGCCCAGTGTCTTACCAGATGCTAGAGATTGACAGGTGAAATAATTATCAAAATCAAATCTCCAAGGGCAATTTTCCTGCAGGAGAGGGGCTGTCATTTTGTCATTATGGTACCTAATTTCCTTTTGGGCTAGCTAATTTTCATTTTGACATTCTTTTATTTTTACTTTCTTCATTATTGTTATTTTGTAAAAGTTAGGTGAACTCAGGGATACTTTACTACTTAGCCATATCCTTGGAAGTGGAGCCAGATTTACAGATAGGTAGTTAGTGTATTTAGGTAAATTGGGTCTAATAGCCAGTAAGATCAAGAATGAACACCATATTGAGGATGGAGTCAAGAATAAGGGGAATTGAAAATGTCCCCAAGGCCCTGAGCCCATCGCAAGGAAATTTTAATGAAGCAGCTCACAGCAAACATGAGGATGCTAAACCAAAAGCCCTTCCTGACCATATTACTCCTCCTTCAGCCCACCTGTCCTCCACACTTTGGGTCTTCCCACCTACATTCCAACACTGCAAGATAACAGAACAAAGGACAGGAATGTGATAGAAATGAGGGATAGCTGAAGGAAGACCTTAGCTATAAAAAAGCTAAAAGACCTTAGTTTAAAAAAAAAATACCTTTCATGGATTCTACCTCTTTGGCCCCCCTTTTTCTTCTTGGGAGAAGTCTTTTCTACTGTCCTTTAATAAAGCTTCTACTTTTCGCTCTAAACCTGCCTTGGCACAGTTCTCTGGTGTTATACTTCAGCATTTGGGAAGCAAGGACTCTTCACCCATAAACAGCCCTAACAGGTTTAAATTTATTTTGAGAAAGGCCCTAGCTAAGTTGCTGAGATTATTTTTGTTATGGTTTGATTTATCTAGAATTTTCTATTGCAATAAAGCATACTGTTTTTACATATATATGTGTTCATATGGGGATCTTATTTATATTGTGATTCTTTGATGATTATTGTAATATTATAATTTCAGAATATCTATGAATAGTAGGTCATGATAAGTTCGTTTTTTGCTCTTATAATTGAAAAGGTTTTTGACTAAAGTTACATATAACTTTGTAGATGAATTTTTAAAATTTATGCTTATTGCATTATTGCTGAATTTAATAGTCAGGTTTATTTTGACATAACCATAAAACATGGAATATAATTTGCCCCCCTTAGGTATCCAGTAGTTCCCTTTTGCCTATTCTCCTATTTTCTTCTATCTTATATTTATTTGTGATTTTTTAAAAAATTATTGCTTGATAGAATACACATAAAAGTAGACTTCATGTGATATGTTCATATTTGTACATAGAAATTTGGTGAGATATATTGTTTAATTTGAAAGAAAATTATCATCTTTATAATGATGAGTTTTATCCTCTGTACATGGGATGTATAATTCAGTCTTTTATGTGCTTTTTGTGACTTTCATTTTCTCATAATTTTTACATATTTAGTTTCTAAAAATGTACACATATGAAATACCACTTGCATAAGGCACCTATGTAAAATTTATGCATAGTGTTTTATGCTCTTTTGTAAACTGGATATATTATGGAATGTAACTGGCTCTAGTTACCAATTTTCCTACAGATTATTATTTATCTCTTCCATGATCTATATTGTATTGAGCCGTGTCCTTGGGCTTCAAGTGTTTGGGTGAGTACCATTGAGTACTTATATGTTATTATGATCACATATGCTCTAATTTCAGTAAGTCTCTGTGATGGGGAGTATCATGTATATTCAATAGCAAACTAGTTTCCACAAATAGATACTAATTTAAACTCCTTTTGAGTTAATGATTATTGATTTGTTTTAAATGTTTATCAATATTACTTAATTTTTCCCATGATGTGTTTTTTTTGTATTTCTTAAGTTTCTAAAGTTTTTGAATTTTATACTTAATAAACATATCTCATGTATAAATTTGTAGTTCAAACTTCTGTCATTTATATCTTTTTGGCTTAAAAGATGAGAAAAGTATCTAAAAATGCAGCTAGCGATTGATTTCAAGAAAAAGAAAAAGTTTTAAATTATTTTTTTAAATTGACATTTTTCTTTCCTCATCTTTTATTATAGATTTTTTTGTATGATTGTAAAGGTAGGTTATTTAAAGTGGATTCCAGGGCTTATCTTTGTTAATTACTACAGGAAAAATAAATAAGAAATTTCTCTACACTATGGCTGCATGAAAGTGATTAAATTTCTTTAAAATTATATGGTAATAAAATTGTTAAATGACATATTTACTAAACATCCACTCATTAAAATTTTTTTCTGTAATATTTTTGGCAGTGAATCATGAACTCTATTATCTGGATTTTGGAGTTTAATATAAAATCATATGGAATAAAATTTGGCCACTCCTATAAAAATTTATACATAATTTGTTGTTTACTTAATGACATGTTGTGGAGATAGCAACTAATGAACATATTTATTTTTAGAAATACTTACTTTTTTCCTTTTCAGTTTCTAATAAGCCTTTTAGATTTATTTCCTTACTGAGTCACTCAGGGCCACTGATGTTTTTTTTTTTTTTTCCATTTTGTAATCTCCAGGCATTTACCCTTCTAAGAAATCTGTCTTCTGAGCTCTGTTTCTGAAGATTTTCTTAAAATGACAGAAAAAAAAGTATTTGTGTTGCCCCTGAAATGTATTCTCAATGCACTCTCTTCAAAATGGAGAGAAAATAATATTTCCCCAGACTGACATCCCTGTGTCAGGAGCTAAATATAAATTGATGATCTTTGAAGAAATTTCTACAATTCTGTCTCTGGGTAGTTTTCTCTTGTCTGCTGAATTGCCATTTAGTATCCACAGACACCTGTTTTTTCATATACTATGTGAATAATTTTAGAGGGTACAGATGAATAATGCTCTTCATGGACGCTATGAATACCTGTGTGTTCTGTAGTGCACAGCTGAGAAAGCCCTGGGAGACACTGTGCAGATTCTAGTTGGTTAACCATTATCTGCCACTCACATGAATTTTCTTTCAAAAGCTTGTATTAATCTTTTCACTTTAGGCATCCATGTCATCCACATTCCCAAGTATAAAAGTTTGAATCTTTCTTTTCTGAACTCCAGGTTCCATTTCTTTTATGGTTCAATGTGGTGCAAATAATTATGTTTTTTGTCTTTCTTTTACACTGTGTTTCTAATAAAAAAGTTCTCTGCTTCAAGCCAATATTTTCCATGTTTAGCTATGTTTAGAAAATGACATAGAAAATTGTATTTAATAATTTATAAAGGAGAGTTGAGAATACTTCTTTCTTGTATTCCCCTTCCTTAGAAACTGAACCAGAACTATGCTTGGCCTTTTGAAGGGGGCACCATAACCAATCAGATATATAGAAAAAATGTTGATTGATTGTATATTCTCTACTAAGAATTCTCTGTTCAGATTCTTGGCCCATTTCATGATTGGGTTGTTGTTGTTATTATTATTATTATTATTATTATTATTATTATTATTATTATTATTATCATTATTTGCTTAGCTTTTTGAGTTCTTTGTGTACCCTAGAGATTAGTGCTGTATCTGATGTGTGATGGGTAAAAAAATCATTCTAGGATGTAGGCTCTATCTTCACCTCACAAATTGTTGCTTTTGCTGAGAATAAACTTTTTTAGTTTGATTCCATCCCATTTATTAATTATTTGTTTTAATTCTTATGCTATAGGTGTCTTAAAATCAATTTGGGGCCTAATCCCACATGATGAAGATTAGAGCCTGCATTTTATTCTGTTAGATGTAGAGTCTGGTTTAATTCTGAGGTTCTTGATACACTTTGAGTTGAGTTTTCTGCATGGTGAGAGATAATGGTTTGTTGAAGAGGCTATCTTTTCTCCAGTGCATGTTTTTGGCACCTTTGTCTAATATATTATAATTGTAATTTTGTGGGTTAGTCTCTGTGTCCTCTATTCTGTACCATTCATCTACCAGTCTTTTTTTTTTTTTTATTGCCAATGCCATGCTGTTTTGTTACCATTGCTCTGTAGTCTAGTTTAAGGTCTGGTATAGTGATGCCACCTGCTTCACTCTTCCTGCTAAGGATTACTTTAGCTATTCTTCGTCTCTTATTTTTCCAGATAAATTTCATGGTTGCTTTTTTTATTTCTATGAGGAATGCCATTGGGATTTTGATCAGAATTGCAGTAAATCTGTATAGTGCTTTGGTAGCATGGTCATTTTGATTATATTAATTATATTAATTCTGCCTATTCGTGAGCAAGGTACATCTTTCCATCTTCTATGGTATTTTTTTAAATTTTTTTTCTTTAGGGTTCTGTAGTTTTTCTTGTTTACATCTTTCACCTCTTTCATTAAGTTGCTTCCCAAGTATCTTATTTTTTCGAAGTTATTGTAAATGGGGTAGTTATCTTCATTTCTTTCTCAGAAGATTTTTCACTAATATACAGAAATGCCTTTGATTTATAGGTGTTGATTTTATATCCTGCTACTTTGCTAAATTTATTTACTAGTTCTAGATGTTTTCTGGTGGAGCTTTTTGAGTTTTTTAGGTGTATAATCATATCTGGCATTTGCAGGTAAATGGATAGCATTGGAGATGATAATGCTAAGTGATGCTAGCCAATTTCAAAAAAAAAGGCCAAATGTTTTGTCTGATATAAAGAGGCTGAATCATAATGTGGTAGGGAGGGGGAGCATGAGAGAAATAGATGGATTCTAGATAGACCAGAAAGGTGGGAAGAAAAAAAAAGGGGGGCAAAGGATTAGCAAGGATGGTGGAATGTAATAGAGTTCATCATCAAAAGTACATGTATGAAGACACAAATTGGTATTACCATACTTTATATACATCCAGGGATATGAAAAATTGTGTTCTATACATGGAATAAGAATTGTAATGCTTCTGTTATCATTTATTTAAAAAATTGAAATAATATGAAAAAAATGTTTATAAATTATATATATTAAATATGTGCATGTTATACATAGAATATATATATATATATATATATATATATATATATATATATATATATATATATATATATATATATGTTTATGTATAGATCTAGGAGAAAGCAAGTCTCTTTCCTGAATTTTAAAAAATCAATTAATTTATGAATTTGTTATAATTTGCTATTAGAGCAGAATGCAATTCACTTCATAGTACACAAGTGGAGCACAAAATTTTATTTCTCTTATACAGAAAGTATAATTACAAAACCCATGTAACTCTGTGTACAAAATATTTCCATCTCATTCCACCATCTTACTTACCTCTATACCATTTACCAACACCTCCCTCCCCTTTGTCTTATTCAAAGTTTCTTCATTTCTTCCATGCTACCTCCCACTTCACTCATTGTGGATCAGCATCCACTTAGCAGAGTAAACGTTAGGTCTTTGGTTTAGTGGATTGGTTTACTTTCTTTAACATGATATTCTCCAACTCTATCCATTTACTTCCCAATTCCATAATTTTATTCTCTTTATGCTCAGTAATATTTCACTGTGTATATAGACCATGTTTTCTTTATCCATTCATCTCTTGAAGAGCATATAGATTGGTTCTATAGTTTACCTATTGTGAATTATTTTGCTATGAACATTGATGTGGATATGCCACTGTATTATGCTATTTTTAGCTCTTGTTGGTCTAAACTGAGGATTGGGATAGCTGGATCAATTTTGGTTCCTTTCCACGTTTTCTAAGGAATCTCCTTATTCTTTCCAAGATTGGTGTCACCAATTTAGAGTCGTCACCAATTTGAGGGTGCTGTTCCAAAAATACATCTACTTTATTAGGAATATTTTAAATACATAATGGTGATTTTCACATAGTGGAAATTATGGGTTATACTATAAAATTCAATTTTTACTATTTTTTATATGAATTCTAAAAAATAATTAACTTTCCACCCCATATAATTTTAATACTCAATCTGTTTCCATACAACAGAAGTTAACTGAAATTTTACGGGATTGTCACTGTATTATTTTCCTCCATAAATAATATATTTACATATATAATCTACAAATTCAAAAGGCCTCATATGCAAGTTTAAATGCAAATGCTTTTCTGGGTTGGCTGGATTTTACTTCTCCAAGGATACCTAGCCTTAAATTAGCTGCAGCCTCAAAAGAAAAAAAAATAAATGTACAGACAAGACCCTACAATTGTGACATCATTTATTTTTAGATTTGATGTTATCTCCTGTCACTCAAAAAACTCACTAGGCTCAGATTGAGCATATGATGACATAAGTTGTGTCCAATCAGGAGCCCTTATATAAGCATTGTCCAATCTACACATATTCAGTAAAGAGAAGCAAGTTTTGACCATCTGGTGTGAAGCCTGCCAGTGTGAGTATCCATTTCTAGGCTCTCTCACTTATGTTCAGTGAACCTGATTTTTGCTCCTGTATAGGTACTGTGTGATTTATAGAGAGGACACTTGGTTCCTAAAAATACAGTAAATGATGAGTGTGCAGTGAAATCCTGAGACTGGATGGTGAGTCTGGTTGAAACTGGCTGCACTTACTATGGTGGGAACTGGCAATTGTTGGCTAGAATCCCTGGTGTAATCTTTGGTTTCTCCAGTCCTGTGTCTTCTTCTGAGAAAGGTCAGCCATGAATCTCCACTGGCCAGTCAACTGGACCATATATTAACAGTAGACCCTGCAAGTCCTATAGTATTCTAAAGAATATCTTCATCCCCTAGTTTAAATTCTATTTGAGAACATTTGTGGCAATATTTCCGAATCTTCTCAGATTGTGTTATGGATTCTGGAGTCAGGACATCATCACAATCACAACTCCATGTATTTTTTCCTCCAGGAGAGGGATGAGATACTCTATAGGTATCTCAGTTTTTCTTTACTCCTGAATTTATTCTCCTTCTTTTTGGAGATTGTGGTATTGTGGATTAAGCCAGTGGTACTGTACCATTTAGCTACATACCTGGTACTTTTTTTTTTATCTCCAGACAGTTGCTGAGTGTGATTTTAAATTTGTGTGCCAGTATTGTGAGTTGTATTTATATATAAAATTTTAGCTTACTGTTCAATGACAACTTCCCCCTTCCCAGTATTATCAGTTACATTTTTGCAGTATTATCAGTTACTTTACCCATATTATATTTCAAATGGACATGGTATTTTCAATTGTTATACCAAAAACTGGATGAGACTTTTAAAATAATGTTTTTTTTTTCCTCTGGGTGCAATGATACATGCATATTAATTCCAGAGAGTCAAGTGGCTAAGTAAGAAAGATTGCAATTTCATGGTAAGCATCAGGAACTTAGGTAGACCAATTAGACAATTAGAAAAACCTGTCTCAAAATTTTAAAACATGGCTGGGTATGTTGCCCAGAATTAACATGCTCCTGTTTCAAATCCCCAGTACCATGGATAAAAATCAAAAGCAAAAATTTTGTTGTTGTTGTTTATGAGCATTTTACATGATTGAAAAGTAAAGAAGAATCCTTTGATCTTGGAAAAATCATGTGTTTCTATTCTTTCTTTATGTCTCCAAGGGCAGTCAACCTATCAGAGTGTCTTTATGCTCAGATTTTCTTTTGTGAAATGTATATGAGAGCATTCTCATTCCCTACTCTGGTATTTTCCTGGAACTGTGTTTCAGAACGTATGTAATATGAGGATCCCACACCTGTCAAATCTAATGCCTCTCATAAGTCCAGACCAGTATTAGGGGCTTATTTAATTCAAAAGCAGTATAAATGTAGATAGTATAGTTTCTCAAGGAAGTAACTGAGAGAACTCTCAACTTCCATTTTTTTTAATGTCCACTAATTTTATTGTCTAGCACAGTGTTTCTTTCTACCATATCAATACACTTGGAGTACTATGTACTATTCCACTTTTTGAGAGTTGCCATTCTAACAGATGTGCTAATGCAGAAGATCTTATAGTTGGCCTGTGCACTAAAATTCTGATGTAAGGTTTTTAGATTCCAGGGTGCCTTATGCTCACTGGAAAAAAAAGATATACACCTATATTAGAAATAAAGAGGTATCTGTGATTGTAACCATATTTTTTCCATAATATTTGAGATTTTAGCCCATTAGAATGTTTGCACACCAATGTGAACCACTCCTTTTTGATCTAGGGAGATTTGCACCTGCACAGTTACCAGAGCTTTCAATGCTCTGAGGTTTCAGATATAGTCTATTGAATGGAAAAAGTTAATATCGGGAAAAATTACTTACAGAAAGAATTGGTTAGTTCTGGTGTTATTAGTAAAGTGAGCTGGGTGAGAGAGCTGAGGAAGTGCTAAACTGACACTTCGGTTTTCAGTGGTGGTCTGTATTTCCCTGTTAATTTTTTGGTACTGTCTAGATAAAAGTTGAACTGTCAACAACAGCTCTTTGCATTTTTAGAGAATGTTGGCAAATCCCTCTAAGGGATTAAGGGGTTTCCTTAAGATTTAACATATTTTTCACTCTAGTCTAATGGAATAAAGCCCATGGATCTTGCATGACCATAGAAAACCACTTATTTTTCCCTCTGGAGTTGATACTCATGTATATCTTATTTCTTCCTCTCTGTGTACGGATAAATTAGCATTTAAACTACAGGCAATTTAGAGTTAAATAATATATTTCAAAACCAAATCAATCTTCCTTTATTTATATTAACACTGGATTTGGGCATTTTGTTCCAGTAATTTTGCATATTGCTCAAATCAGGAAAATCTTCAAGTGCATTCTACTTATCTCTTGGTCGATATATATATTTTTTCTTTTTTCCAATGTGTGTGCCCCTAATTCCTTTACAGTTTTAAGAAGGCCTCAAAACAGGAGTAAATATTTATTTGGTGTATTCATAAACAGAGGGAGGCTTATATTCTGCTTTTATTTTTATTTTATTTTTAAAATTATCTCTTTATATCTATGGTTTGGTGGATGCTTGTGTATAATTCCAGTGTCACACACATTCTGCACACAAGTCCCTACTTGTGATCTGTGCCTATGGTTCCAACATCTACATTGAGGTTGGATTGAGGTTGAAATGAATACCATTTTTTCACTTATATTAAATATTTTATTGATATGTTTTGATTTATATACTTATTATACTTAACAATAAAAAGATATTTGCCTACATATGAATTTCCCTATGTAGTTTTCCGTATTGTGATTTCTTTATCTTAAAATTACTACACTGTTGCAATATTATAACATGTATTAGTGTCAGGAAATAATCACTAGTACATTTGCTCTTATATATGAGAGAGTTCTTGGCTAATTTTGTATACATTTAAATTTCCAGGAAAATCTTAGAAGATTTTGCTTTGATTTCTTCTTTAACAAAAACTAAAGCATGGTAAAATTTTGACCAGTTATTATTATAGGTTAACTTGGGAAAATGGTCATTTTTACAATAGATTTATACTTTGTAAATATGTTAAATATTTGAGTCTTTTATATGCTTTTCTATATTTTTATTTTCTCAAATATTGCATATTTATTTTCTAAATATACTTGCATCTGAAATGCAATATTCATGTGACATTGGCATAAAACATACATGGTATTTTGTAGTTTTGTCAAACTGAATATAATACATGAACAATAATTCTAGTTCTTTGAATTTACTATTTATAAAATTTAATAATTATTTCTTTCTCTGTAACCATGCCCGTTGGTTTCAACACTGGAGGAATATGGCTGTATTCTCATGTGTACAGTTGTTTTAATTTTAGTCTCTGTTTCTTGTGTGGGTACATCATATACATTTGATTACAAAACAGTTTGTACGAATGGATAATAAAAGCTTAAATTATTATTTCCCACTTTTGTGAATGCATTCATTCCACATATTCATCAATACTATTTAATTCATCTATATGATGTGATTTTATTCAATGTTACCAAATTTCTAAAGATTTTGAGTTTTTATGGTTATTGAACACTTAGATATATCCTTTTAAAAGTGTCTCTTCAAGAATTTATTCTGCTTTTCTTTTGCAGTCTGTTTTATATTTTGTTTCTTGATTATATGAAGAAATTAGATTTTTTTTACCTTGTCACTTTTGTACATTTAATGTAATAATTTGATTAATAGATTTTTTATTAATATTTGTAATTCATAAATTTACACATATTATATTGTATAATTTTGAAAACAAAAACTTGTTTTTCTTTTGTGATATTAGGGATCAACCAAAGTGTCGTATTTCTGAGCATATTCTCAATTCTGTTTTAAATTTTATTTTCAGATGAGGTTTGCTCAATTTCTTCAGTTGGCCTTAAATTTTCAACTTCATTTCTTAGACTCCAGAATAGAAGATATTTCAGGTGTGCACCACCATATGCACCCTATCTTTTGTATGAAAACTTCTGAGCTTTGTACTTTCTTATATATTCTAGTACTATTTATTAATAACTTATATTCAGAATTTAAAGTCAAAATATGTTGTAATATTTAATGAGTGAAGGCATAAAATAGCATTTTATTATCACACTGTTTTTCCCAATATGCGAGCATCGTTCTTTGAAATGAATACCATTTTTTTCTCTTCCCTGCACTGTAATCTTCATTATGTATCACTGCCTAAATAACAAGAGACTTATAAAGAGTTTTGTTGTTCTGGTTTTCTGTAGTTCCACCATTTATTTTATTATGAGGTTTACTCTGATTAATTTAATTTCATAACATCAATCATGTGGCATCATGGTAGTTTGGTCAGGAGGAGACTTTATCTACAACAGTGGATATACCAAATATCTTAGCCATGTACTAGTCTATACCATCTAGATTCTTGTCATTACACTCAGAGAATTGGAAAATTGCAGAAGATTCTTAGGAGAAATTTTCCAGAGTGTATTTCCATCAAGTGAGAAATTAGTATATAGGCATATTTTTGCAATTATAAACTGTATAATTGATATAATTTTTATTTGTTGAATTTTCAAATTTGCTAGTGCTTTTTAAATTGTATCTGCTTTTTATTTATTTGTACTGAAGATTAAACTCAGAAGTGCTTAACCATGAAGCCACATCCTCAGTCCTTTTTTTATATTTTATTTAGAGACAGAGTCTTGCTGAGTTGCTAAGTGATCACTAAGTTGCTCAATACTATATATATATATATATATATATATATATATATATATATATATATATATATATATAGTCTTAGAACTTATGATCTTTTTTTATCCTCCTCAGTCACTGGAACTAAAATTATCTATCACTAGACCTGGCTCATTTGCTTTTTAAAAGCACCAACATGGATATTGCTAACTCTCTCTCTGCTATGTTCATCTTTAATAGCTTCTAATTTTGCTCATTTTTTAAAGATTTTCTTACTTTTAGTTTATAAAATTTACTTTTTATTGGGATGGATGATTTGATAATAAATTCTAGTCATTTTACAGCTTAATATTTTTTTGTATGTTTTATTTCAACCTCAGGTTTAGATGAATTTCATTTTTTTAGCTGTATGGAGGTCTAAGTGAAACATAATAACCTGTATGGATATTGTTAAATAAATGGAACCACAATTTTGCCCATTTTTTGACTGTACAGTATATACCCAAAGAACATAAAATCAGCATACTACATTGAAACTGTCACATTAATATTTATAGCAGCACAATTCACAATAGCTAAGCTATAAAGCCAACCATTCCATGATAAATGGGTCCATTCAGTGATGACAGGATAAAAAATTGTTGCTTTATGCTATGTACAGAATAAACTATGAATCAGCCATAAAGAAGAATGACTTTATGACATTTGTCAGTAAATGGTTGAATCTGGAGATTTTATTGCTAAGTAAAACAAACCATTTCTTTAAAACCAAAGGTTGAAAGTTTTTGCTGATATGTGAAATCTAAAGCTCATAAAGCGGAAAAGGGTAAGAAAAAAAATCAGTAGATTTCACAATGGTAAACAATGAATTAACAAATAAAAGGGAAGGGGATGAAAATATTAAAGATATATATATATAAATCCTACCATGATAGCCACCAACAAGAACAGGATTTTATTTAGGATAAGATATATCCTATGCTTGCATAATGTCATAAAAATTGATTTTACAATCAGGTAGAATTAGAAAGAACCAATAAAATAAAAAAACAAATTATATTTGTTTGAAAAGCTATATGTATGTTCTATTATAAACATCACACAATATATACATCAAACAAAGTTTTTATGCATATGTATATATTATTTTGTATGTTATAAATTGTTAAAATTATAAAAAGGAAAATCCAAACAGGATTGCTTTTGCTATTTTTTATATTAATAACATGCATAAGTACCATAAAATGTTTGAACTTAAATTCACTGTTAAATATTTCCATTAAGTGGTCTGTCTACCTTGTTAAATTTCAAAATTTCTCTTATACCATTGTTAGAGTTCTCACTACATATTCAGAAGAGCCAGCTCCATCAGAGAAATTACAAATAAGATTCTACACTTTAGTAAATTTCTGATTAGTGGTTGTACAATTAAAATTTGAGGATTCCCTTTTTTAATTACCATAATTTTCTCATCTGAAAAATATGTATATTTTAGATCATAATATTTAAAAATTACAAAATATGTATTTTTGTAGTAATGTCTGAGTTTCATATTGTGTTTCATAAATGCGGATTATATATATTTTTTTGAACTTAAATCACTTTATCTGCAGAAGTAGATAATAGTATCATTGTGTTCCAAAACCACCTACATGATAGTCTACTAACTCTCATCAACTTTGATTACCTTACAGACTGTGCAAAAGTTCATGTGGTCAATGTGTTATTTATTTACATATTCTTATTTCAGGTACCGTTAACATTCAGGGATATAGCCATTGATTTTACTGAAGAGGAGTGGGAATGCCTTCAGCCTGCTCAGATAAACTTATATAAAGATGTGATGTTAAAGAACTATAGAAACTTTGCCTTCCTTGGTAAGTTTAATTTTCCTTTAAAATTTTTAATTAATAATTATTATTTAATTTACTTATCTTGTATCTTCTGGGAACTTCTCAATAAGAATGAGTTTCAGATTTGTGTTTCAAAGAAAAAGGGCATTTTTATATAGATATTTTACTCTTTAATATATATTATTTTGCACGTTAATCTTTCTCTTTCTCAGTGTGTTATACATCCTTCACTTTAGATAAATAGTACCTAGCATGATTTAGTGATGTAAACTATTGTAGCCTACACATAGCAGGGGACAGAGTTGAGAAGTTCAAATGGAGAAAACCAAACTAAAAAATGTTGAAAGACTAGTTATTCAGCAGAAAACAATTTTCAGAAGCTTAGCTTTATTTCTTTTGATTTTAATCATTGAACACATACTGCCCTACATTTATTAAATTTTCAAATTCTTTGTACTCTTCGGTTTTCTTCTTCACTGATGTCCCAGTTCATTCAGATTAACCATCAAAACTTACCTTTTGTTGTGAGGGCCAGCATAATCAGTTACAAATCTTGTGAGGAAACCTGTAAAGAAGCTAACAGAAGAGAGAGACACACTCACAGTAAAAAGAAATAAGGAAAAAAATACTGGCCACTCCTCTTCATGGCTGCACATAGTATACTCCAGAATTACATAGCTTCTGTTACCATGACTACATTCTAACCTAGTGTTATTTTAACCCCAAGTGCTAGCTAACCATGATAAGGTACAGTTACTACAAACATAGAGCCCTTTCTCCCTAACGACATTACCAGAGAAACTAGATAGTGCACCTGTAGAGTTGTCTCAATAGCTTCAGGGAGAAACTGCTAGGCATTACTAATTGTGGATATCACGGTGCCAGTTATCATCACCCCCACACTTTCCTGTCTATTTCTAAGGTCAGAATACCTACAGTCTTCCCTCTTTTTTAAAGGCCTTTTGAATAAATAATATTACTTATCTTCTTAATGCTGGTGGGTGCAAAAAATAAGGCAGCTATAGACAATAGCAAGTGCCAACATCAGTAAATATCCACCTATGAATATTTTTTGACACAGATGAAATTGAATAAACATGAAATTATCCAATCCATCAAGTCTAAACATCAATCATCTTGTTGGACCTTATTAATGATATCTTTAAGGTAATTGAACCCTTTTCAAATAAAATTACTATTATCACTTAAATTGAAGGAACACATGTTATTAAACTTTGAATATCCATTATGGTGTAACAATACCAGACAATCAATTGCAGCATGAATGTCAAGTATGGCTTGACAAGGTTGTTTTTGTTCTTTATTAAGCATATTAACGGCCATGGAGGCATGGCTAATACTTTTTATGATAGCATAAGTGAGTTTCATAATAGTTTTCTAAGCCCATAGGGCTAGTCCAGGGAAACCCTATAAAGAGAATGCAAAACATCAAATTTTGCCTTAGAGAGAAGGTTTACTGAATTATCACAGTTTTTATCAAGAGGAATAGCTCTTTAATAAACAAATTTCACAGGATGGTGACCTATTAAATACTATGATAAGGAAACAGTTATTCTGCTAAGACAACAAAGAATACCATGAGATATTTTTTCAGGTATATAACAATTCCATTCAAGTGAGACAAGATATTGTACTGGGTTATAGAAGTCCAGGATCTGTCAGTACTGAATTTCCCATAGCTGGTGTAAAAAAACAGAGCAACATTATTATTAAGACCAAAACATTTACAGAGTTTTGTGTGAGTTTAGCAACCAAAGCAGTAACTAATTTATCCAAAGTACATTCTAACCTATTTGAGCCAACATCTTTTGAGCTGAGGCTGGTAATGGTTTTATATCTCCCCAAGTAACCTGGAAATAATTATAGTATCATGGGTTCCTCTTATAATGTTTCTCCTCATTTGAGTAGAATGATTATTCTCTTCTTTGAAGGGACTCTTCTCTTCCAGGGTTAAATGAAACTTATGAATCAGCTTAGAAGTCCTTGATTTACATTTATAATTGCTATATTTCATACATCAAGCTAGAGTCCAAACAGGACATGTTGACATAAGTGTAGCAGTGTATGCTTTTCCCCAGGTGATCAAAGGCATAGGATCTCATCATGCTGGTCAGGTGGAATCTTATATATTGCATCCTTTATTTTGGTAATGACTTTTTCAGAATAGAATGTCTATTCAATGCAGATGACTAACTATGAGTATAAACTTTATGTTGTATATTGAGCATAGTAACAGTAAATAAAACAATATTTAATGCATATTAAAATGAGAGAGGCTATATCTTTGTTTGTATGTCTCTGTTTTAAAAGGCAAGTATTAGGATACAATTTGCTCACTCAAAAAAGCTTGTCCAAAAAGATTATGAGAAATTTTATTATTTAAAACTATATCTCATTGATTAAAAATTGTGCAAAATGATGAGATGCAAAGGCAGGGTCATTACCTATCTTTAAACAAATAGGGCTTCAAGGAGCAGATCATGCTTGGTTTCTCTCCATGCTCTCTGTTGGAATTGACTTGGCAGATTTTTTTTTTTTTTAGATTCAATTCTATTAGTCAATTTTTTCTTTTGTTTTGTGTCTTGCAACAATGCATTAATAATCATAAATATTTTGAAGTGAATACCTCATTATACTTTTACTTTGTAAGTTGTTTTCTATATTTCTTATTTTTTTATTTTTATTAATGATTTAATTTCTGGAACATGCTTGGATTCGTTTCACACTTCTCTTTACATAGATAGATAGATATAGATATAGATATAGATATATAGATATCTTCCCTTTATATATCCTACAGGTTTTTAATTATTACAGTATTTCACAAGTTGCTTAGACTTGTCTTAACCTTAGTCCTGTTTGATAAGGCTCTCCCATATTGGTAGAATTTCAGCTTTGCACACTAGGAATCCCCCTCTCATTTAATCTTAAGGAATTATTCACATACACGATTTGTGCCTAATTATATTAATATTTTTTGTCTCAATTTTACTCTCTAAACTTTCTTTAAATAGTTATTTAGAGTTTATTGAGTAATCAATAACTGTCAATATCCTAATATTCAGTTCTTAAAGTTTTTTTTTCTTCTTTTGTTAATTGGATTAAGCCATGCTTCTCTTTCTTTATATTGCTGTACTATTTTTTATTTGTTCATTAAAGGAGTCAGCAGTAGATTATATAGTCCATTTTTGGGAAAAAAGTATAAAAATATTTAAATAAATAAAAATACACAAGAACAGTGCTGTATCCTTGTAATATGTGAGAATTGAGAGGCCATCCAAAATTACTTCATTTTTGAGGGAAGTTGCAGAAATTTAGAAACAGCATGACTCAAACAAATTTTAAAAAATTGTGTTGTAGTTCAGGGATATAGAATTTTGGGGGTTAATCTCAAGCACCACACATGAAAAATTAACAGTTGGATGACCTAAAGATTCAGAAATGCCAGTACTAAATATGTATCTATGAACAATTAAATTAGCAAATTGAAGTGATACCTCTGCTTTTGTGATTAGTGCAAACATTGTTCTAAGTATTAAAGCTAGGGACTCAATGTGTGTGCCCATCAATGATCAAATGAGTAAAAATATTGCACTTATATACAATTATTATTTAGTTATGAAAATATTTGTTCTCATAGTTTTTTAAAAAATACATGCAGGACTTTGCATTAAGTGAAATGTGACAGGCAGGGATTAAGTTGCAGGAACATTTGATTTGCATCTGGAAGTCAAAATTTAAGTGAGAAAAATTGTGCTCACCAGGTACTGTGTTTTTTGTATGGTTGATATTATAGTCAAAGTCTCCGTATTTTAATTTTATTTATTTATAATATTATAATATTATAATTAATATTATAATATTTATTAATATTATTTATATTATTTTTTATTTTATTGAGCTTAAGAGGGTCAAGAGTTTCTTTTTTTTTTTTTTACCAAATGTTGAGTGTATTATGTTCTTCATTAATACTACTAGTAGAAGGAATACAATACCTTGTAAGACAAAACTGATATTTATATTAAATAATGATTTTGTTAATCAGTTCTGTTTAGTCATTTTACCTTTTATATATAGTATGAAATACCATGATACATTTAGTAAATAAAGTAGTATTTGTCAGTGAAAAAAATCATCATATCAAATGAATTTAAAAATATGAAAATCAATTTATTATACTTGATTGTCAACTGTTGACTTCAGCCAAGTATTATGGCATAGGCTATGCCAGGTTTTTATAGTCTTTTAAAATGTTTTTATGGAAAATTTTAGAGACATATATGTGTATATTTCTTAGTAAATTTTTTGTTCATATTTCTTGTTAAGAGTCCATAGCCTCTTTACCCTTATTGACTATTTGTGGCATTATCACACAAAATCTGCCAGTTATTTTCACATCTCTATGTCATCTTAGAAAAAAACCAGTTTTTGGACACTCTTTGAAAAAGCCACAAATGTTTGTATATGTTTTACATTTCTCTTATTCTACTGAGAGTAAAGGTAGCTGGTAGATATTTCCTAAATATGTAATGCTATATTATGAAGAACAAAAAGCTGTGGATGATAAGAGTAACATACTTTCCTTGTCTTTATTATAATACTCTTCTTAATGATGTACTCCTCTTGGATACTGTCGTCTCTAAAAGAATTTTGGTAATATTCTCAAATTAATTGTGTCTGTACATTTTTAATGAACTGATATATTTTTGAGTTTATGATGACTTTGAATGTACTAATCTGTTACACTCCTGATGTACTTATTTTACCTTAATTTCAAGTTATGTATGCAAAGTATATTCATCCTACTCTAATAGGTATTGTTATTTTTATTTTTTGTTTATTTCAGCCATGACTCCTCAAGATATTCAAGAATATTCAACAGAAAAGGGCATAAAACATATGTTTCACAGTGTGATAAGTGGAAAATATAGAAGTTGTAATTTTGACTGTTTACAACAAGAGAAAATATGGAAAACTACTAGTGAGAGTGAACACCAGAAATCATATAAAAATTCAGACCTTGTTCACTACCAGAGAATTTATACTGGAGAGAAGCCCTACAAATATAAACAATGTGGCAAAACTTATAGTAAAATATAGGTCTTATTTACCACAGAAAAACCCACATTAGAGAGATGCCCTACAAAGGTAAATAGTGTGGAAAAGCTTTCAGTCAAAAAGTAGGCCTTACTTGCCACAGAAGAACTCACAATAGAGAGAAGCCCTACAAATGTAAAGAATGTGGCACAGCTTACAGTAAAAATCACACCTTATTCGCCAGAGCAGATCACATACTGGAGAGAAGCCCTACAAATGTGAAGATTGTGGCAAAGCTTTCAGTCAAAAACAAACCTTATTGGCCATAGCAGACTCACACTGGAGAGAAGCCCTACAAATGTAAAGAATGTGGCAAAGCTTTCAGTTGAAAATCACACCTTATCGGCCTCAGCAGAACTCACACTGGAGAGAAGCCTGACAAATGTAGAGAATGTGGAAAATCTTATAGTGAAAAATCACACCTTATTGGCCACAGCAGGACTCACACTGGAGAGAAGCCCTACAAATGTAAAGAATGTGGCAAAGCTTTTAGTCAAAAAGGAGACCTTTTTAGGCACAGCAGAACTCACACTGGAGAGAAGCCTTACAAATGTAAAGAATGTGGCAAAGCTTTCAGTCAAAAATCACACCTTATTTGCCACAGGAGAACACACACTGGAGAGAAGCTCTACAAATGTAAAGAATGTGGCAAAGCTTTTAGTCAAAAACCAGACCTTTTTAGGCACAGCAGAACTCACACTGGAGAGAAGCCCTACAAATTTTATGAATGTGGAAAAGCTTACAGTCAAAAATCACACCTTATTTTCCACAGCTGAACTCACACTGGAGTGAAGCCTAACAAATGCAAAGTATGTAACAAAGTTTTTACTCAAATATCAACCCTTATTTGCCAGAACAGAATTCACACTGGAGAATAGCCCTACGAATGTGAATGAGTGGCAAAACTTTTAATAAAAAATAAAAATTTATTCACCACAGCAGAAGACACCCTGGTGAATGTGAAATGTAAATAAAGTGATAATACTTTTAAAGAAAAACTAAACTTCATTAACAACAGAATTTATACAGAAAAGAACCCCTACAAATGAAAACAAATTAGCAAACTTTTTAATAAGAAATCAATTCATTTTCACCACTAAACTATTTATTCTGGAAAGAAGACATAAATGTAGATAATATAGAAATATTTTAAATTATATATCGTATATTATTAGACATCAGAGAAAACACACTGAAGAGAAGCTTTACAAATGAGACCATTGTACCATTTCTCTAAGGAAGAGTCAACATTTAATCCTCACCACAACAACCATAGAAGAGACAAAGTTGTGAAATGTGAAAATTGACAATTGACAATGCTTCCAAAATTTATTCACCAATACTCAGCACCTGTGGATACATACTAGTTGGAGAGAATACAAATGGAAAAAAACATTTCATAACCACATGTTTCTTTAACACTACTTATTTTTGGAGGATTCATTGTGCACAGAAACCCTAAAAAGTTAAATGATATTTTGAAAACTTATTCAAATTTTAAATTCATTGAACATCTGAATAAGAAATCAATTTTTTTTAATAAGAAATCAATTCATTTTCACCACTAAACTATTTATTCTGGAAAGAAGACATAAATGTAGATAATATAGAAATATTTTAAATTATATATCATATATTATTAGACATCAGAGAAAACACACTGAAGAGAAGCTTTACAAATGAGACCATCGTACCATTTCTCTAAGGAAGAGTCAACATTTAATCCTCACCACATCAACCATTGAAGAGACAAAGTTGTGAAATGTGAAAATTGACAATTGACAATGCTTCCAAAATTTATTCACCAATACTCAGCACCTGTGGATACATACTAGTTAGAGAGAATACAAATGGAAAAAACATTTCATAACCACATGTTTCTTTAACACTACTTATTTTTGGAGGATTCATTGTGCCCAGAAACCCTAAAAAGTTAAATGATATTTTGAAACTTATTCAAATTTTAAATTCATTGAACATCTGAAAACTCATACCAGTAGTGAACATTGAACAGATTTTGTCCAAAATGTATACCTTATATAAAAATGAATCATTTATAATAAACACTTTGACAAATAAGAGAGTATAGTAAAGTCATTATCTCTACATTACACCTTGATGTATATGAGGATCAGTAAAAGACATTACCTATTTAAATAAAAAATTACTATTTTCATTTTTGAATACTGGAGAAAAGAATTATATGAAATATTTTTTTATTAGTTTTAACACGAAATTGTAGCATTTTAAACTGTATTTCTTTTTTGTATTTCAGTTTATATTTAGGGATTTTTAAACACGGAGCCACATTCCTAAGCCCTCTCCCCACTTTTTCAAATTTTGAGACTGTCTTGCTAAGTTGCTTGAAACCACACTAAGTTGCTGAGGCTGAATTTAAACTTCTGAAAGTACTCAGTTTCCCAGTTTTCTTGGATTACAAGCATGGACCATCCTGCCCAACTTATAGTGGATTCTTTACCTATATGACTTGGGTGAATACATGAGGCTTAAAATGCAGCTACATGAGTTTGAGTCGTTTCACTGGTAAAAAAAAATACTATAATTTGTATTGTAATAGGAGACTCAAAATGGTACTAGATAAACCTATTTTTTTTAATCTGCCTCTTTATTCATGGTATTCTAATGATTTTAATCTAGTCAGTTCAGACCATTTCTGATTAATGAGTATCATCAAGATGGAGCCACGTATTCAAATTCCCTCTATAATCAATAGCAATTCTTCCCATTAAAACTCAAAACATTTTCATAGAGTCTTTGTTATATTTTAAGGAGCCACTCTTGCTTTTGTTTAGCAAAACAGAATCAATTCCACACTGTTGAGTCCCAAAGTAAATGGCAATACATTAACCTAAGCACCGTGAGGAATATAAGAAATACAAGATATCAACTTTGAAATATAAAAAAAATAAGAATCATAAATGCTAAGCCATTACCATCTAAACTATACCAGGGCTTATAAAATGTAATCTTAGATGTTCTACTCACTCTTATAGTAAGAAGCCTTAGACTCAATGTCATTTTTTTGTTGTTGTTGTTATAGTCTATTTTATAATGCTATAGAAAAATACCAGAACCAGGCCAATGTATAAAAAGAGGTATAAATGCATAAAAATATTTTCTGAGGGGCTGGTGTTTCGGCTCAGTGGTAGAGTGCTTACCTAGCACATGCAAGAATCTGTGTTCAATCCTCAGCACCACATAAAAATAAATAAATAAATAAAATAAGGTATTCTGTCCAACTACAACAAATAAACAGATAAATAGATAAATAAATAAATATTTTTTGAGTACATACTTCTGAAGATTTAAGTGCTCTGTACCAGAATCTTCGCAGCTCCTGTTACAGCCCCTTCACCAGCATTACACATGAGATGGAATTATGGTTAGGGATCATTTGAGAGGTAGAGAGAACATAAGGACACAGGAAGTCAGAGAAATCCAGTAAGAAGACTTGCTCTTTTTGTAACAATCGGCTTTAATAGGAACTATCTTGTGTCCCATGAAAATTTCATTAACTCTTTCAAGGGCATCTCCCCCAATGATCTAACCACAATCTACTAGATCTCACTTTTTACACATTCTACTATTTTCCAACTCTCTCCCCTTGGAAACCAAGTTCCCAACACATGAGTACTTGAGGGACATACTCAATTCATAATGAAAGTTATATGAGAAAGACAATGGTAAAAATGAGACATAGAATGTCATTTCTTTGTACTTATAAAGATTCTAGATACTACAATAAAATGCTTTAAAATATATAAATTATTTTAGGTGGAGAATTTATTTTAAAGACAATAGGGAATTCAATTAAACTACTTCTTGAAGAATGAATAAATTTAAATATGACAAGACTAATGGGCTAGGTATATTAAAAGAAGGGAAAAGTCTGTGCAAAAACTCAGTGGATGTATAGTAAACCATGCCTAGGTTTATAAAGAAAATGGTGTGCTTTCTGAATATGCTATATCAAGCCAAATGTGTACTGGCTAGATGTGGTGGCCCTCAAAACCAGAGCAAATATTCATAAGAAAGATGCAGTGGACATCAGTCTCAAGAGCTTCGTATTAAAATATCTGCTTCCAAAGACTACATGATTCTTAGTAAATCTTGGCAGTATTATCTTTCTTTCAATTTCAATTTTAAGCTTTCTATATAGTTGCTGCACCATCTCTTGACCAGACCAATATTTTCTTGAACATCTTCATATATTAATCTACACACTGTCTCACATGTTTGTTTCTAGGTTGTCATGGATCCCTCCTAGTAAATTCTGAGATGTATGAGAGGTTTAACAAGTATAGAAATTTGCTTATGAAAAATAAGCCATGTTGTAGGTGGGAAGTAAAAGGAGAAAAGATGCAAAAGTCCTCATCCAAACTTGTATATGCTGATACTACACAAGGTTATTTCAATGATGTCTGCTTTGTGGTAGAGAAGCATCTTTTCTTATACACTATGCCACAAATTTCATCAAATATGGTTGTTATAGACTTTGAGAACACCCAGAGTTATCTTAGTAATTTCTACATTGAAAAACTACTGTTACATTTAAGCAAAACTATTCATTGCAATAAATCTGAAATAGTTCTTTAATATTGCAGAACAGAAAATTGGTGGCATTATTCACTAAATGCCAATATTTTCCAATAACACCTATAGGGGTACTTAACAAAATGGATTGATAATTAAAGTAAAGAGTGAAATGAGACTCAGAAACAACTAATTATGGTAAAAATTATTATTACCTTATTTCAAATACTAGTGCACACTTTTGCTTTTTTCCCAAAAGTTAATTTTTTTAACATTTTGGCATGATATTTCACTTCATTTATGTAACATGATAAATACTATGTTTTTTTTCATATGCACTCTCTGATGCATCTCAAATATATTTGCATACCCCAAGACCTTAACAGATTTCTATACACATTATTCACTAGAGAAACAGTAGTTACTTCTGAAATCTATATTGCCCTTTTTAAATGAGGTCTTGCATTTTTTTTCAAATATCTGAAATAATTAGGATGATCTTAGTTCTAATTATCATATAGTAAATTCCTGATAAATATTTGTGAAAAGGATGAAGAAATAATAAGAGCATTTATATAATCTGTACAATAGGTTATGTGGTATTTCATGTTTTTAGCTACAACTTATTGAATATTATAGCAATCTTACTATGTGGGTAAGATGTGGGTATGATGAACCAATAATAAATAAAAATTGCATGCTGCATTGTTAGTAATTTACCAAGCAATTTATTTTCAAAAACAGACACTCTGATGTGTGGTATTTATCAACTATGATATTATGAATGAATGAAGTAAAGTAAATGAATAATTGGAACTACATACTTGCTTAGGGTGCCTGTAATTCATTGTTAAAAAACCTTTAGCTATGTAAGATTTTAATACTGTATCTCAAGTTGTGACTTAAAGGAATTTTGATAAAATGTGCATTAATAATGCTGAAGTCTTTCATTGAATCTTATATCAGTTTATGAAATAAATATGCTATAAGTAATTTCCTCAATTCTAAGTGTCTTATGTTTTAAGAAACTGTATGGACAATTCAAATTAAAGTTAACATAACTAATATCAAGAGCAGAAGCACCACAGAAAAAATGAAAACAAAGAAATGGGAGGATCCACCATTATAGATGTAATTTTCTCAACATCTTTTCAATGTACCTAAGCCAGTATTGATACCAAAATTAATGAGCAACCTCTTCTCATGCTGGGTGTGCATGATGCTGTTACATAAAATGAAAAGGACTGCAGATGTTTCAGAGATACATCTTACAACAGTATCTCACTGTGTTTGACCGCAGCAAATAGCTTCTCAGTGTTCAAATGGGTAAAAAAAAAAAAAAAAAAAAAAAAAAAAAATTTCAAGTAAAATCCATGTTAAACAATAACAACTGTTTTTTCATAAGAAATCTGTCAATGTTTTTTTTTTGAAACAACATGACAATAAACTGTGTCCTACCACATAAAGGAAAGCAACAATTCTTCATTTTATTATTTGAATATGCCAAATATTCTTTGGCAAAATGTCATGTTTTAATTTCACAGGTGTGAATTATATCTGTTTTTCTTTAAATTGCTACTTATTTAATATAAATTTGCTGAAAAATTATTTCTGCATGTGCTTATTAGTGAAATATAGTGAGGAATGAAAGTCATTTAAAGCTCTATGAATTGCAATCTCAGAATGGTAGGAGGAAGCTGTATATAATCATCAGAAACATATTGAGTACTATTAATTTGTTCCAGATATTTATTTCCCTTCGTATCCATATTTCACATAAACTAGTTCTTTTAAATTGAGCTGACTACTATATATCATAGGAAAAGCCATCAGAGCAATCAGAATAAGAAATTTAAAAGAGAAACAATGAAATCATAAACATCTGGTTGAAACAACTAGCCAACTGTTGGATCGTACCTTTTGACTTTACTAAATTCCCTTCTTTTTTTTTTTATAATGACTAAGAGTAAGGTACTTCTATTAAGAGCATAACCAGAACAATTTATGGCAATTTGTTTTTCTGAAACATATAAAATTGACTTGCTAACTCAGAATACAATCTATTGAGTATACCTTTTGGGGTAAAAAAAATGTACAACTACACAACATGAGTATTGGCCTTTTGAAAAAAAAGAATGTGATGGTGAAAACCAATTTGGAAAGTTAGTATTGAATATTTTATATCAAAGAAAAAGCAGAAATATTTAAAGTACTTTTGATTATTAGATTCGTTTAAAAAAATAAAAGGAAGTGTCCAGGTTGATGTGGTGGTACATACCTGTAATCTCAAAAATCATAGAGTATGAGGCTGAATGATCACAACTTCAAGGCCAGGCTTGGTAACAGAGACCAGGTCTCAAAATAAAATATTGAAGAATTGTGAATATATATGAGTAATAAAGCACCCCTGGGTTCAAACCCCAGGACTATATAAAACTGTAGTTTTCAAAATTTACACCCAAATCAGCAGCCTCCACTCTATCTGCAACTATGTAAAGTTCTAAAAGGAAACTAAATTTAGCCATACCTACTATTAGTTGTCTGATATTGACCATAATTTTGAAATAAATACATGGAAGACCCTTCACAAAGTATTAGGGGTTCCCATTATTTTTTCGAATGGCAATGAGAGAGGGAAGAAAACCAATTTGGCTTATGGGGCCACTTCTTTCTCTTAAGGCCAATGAGTCAAATATTAAAAGGCATTAGTGTTTAATTGATTATCATTTATGTAATCATTATTATGTGATTTTCTGCTTAGTCTGCATTGGGTACTTTATTATTTCTGAGTATGAGCATCTGTACAGACCACTACACCGCAGTCTATTATTTAATAGTTACAAGTCCTGTGTTCATTCATCATCAGTTAGTTATTCTATTTTAAAAATAATTATGTGTTGCATTCTTTGTCTACAGAAAATTTATGAAGGTTAAAAACCAGTAATCATTTTCACAAATTTGATTCTAAACTAGTTTTCATCGCAAAACACACACCAGAAGTAAGAATGATTTCTTTCTCTAATTTATTAGCCTTTCTGACATCCAATATCAGGACATGAATGGTGCTCATGGAGGGATGTTCTTACCATCAAGAACAATCAATACTACTTTCTTCTATCACATCAAATGCTACAAAAAGAGCTCATTTTACTGTGTTTCATACAAAAAACTTGACTTTCCATTATTTGTGTTTAGTGTGTTTTTACTTTCTTTTTCATCACTTTGTTTTTCTCTATATTTTGTAATATTCAATTTTGTGTGTGTGTGTGGTGAAGAAAATAGACCACTAGAATCTTCTAACTTTTGCTACATTCAATCACTTGACTACTCACTAGCTAATATTTCTATTAAAGCATCATTTTAAAGGTAAGACTGAGGTATGCTAACAAAACTATTTTCAAGGTCTACTGCATAATCAGCATAACTTTCTTCAGCTCTATAGTTAGAGCCAGTGTTTCATCCACAAACTCTGCTTCCTTTGTGTGATTTTTCTTCTATATTGAGTAACTCTCTTTGAAATGAGGCACAGAATACAGCTTTTTAGAATTTTATCATTAATGAAAATCTATTATTATTTATCATTAATGGACAGTCTGCTTCAGTTAAGAATACCAGGTTGAATACTAGTTTTCCTTTAAATCTTGAGGTTATTCTGTATTTATCATCTATAATCCATCATTAGTGATAAGTACTTGGGGTCTATTCATGCTTTCTTGAAGCTGACCATGGTTTTTCTTTTCAGGATATTCTCTTTGTTTTAAGCATAGCTACTTGAGAAATTCTGGAGATATATTTAGCATATTTAAATTTTATTTTCTTGATTATAGCATTCAATCAAAATGGAATATTTCCAGACCAGATTTTCTTTCCAGTATATACATGTAGGAAACTGGGTAAAATATTGAAAATACAATGTTGGTTTTTTAGACACCAAAAACAGGCATAGCAGATGAGTGAAACCATAAGAAATAAGTGCAGACTGGTGAAGTGAACTATAACTATATTTTTAAAATTGTTCTTAATAAGTGCAGTTTGATAAAGTGCTGTTACCATAAGTTTTAACTTATGGGTAAAAGGGAAGTAAGAATAATCAAAGTATACCAGTGAAAGAAAAACTTGAAGTCTGGCACCTGGCAGCAGACTGTGTGGGAAACTTCATGTTATGATACAAAAGAATCCCCCACTTTCCCTTCTCCCTCTCACCCACTTAACCTCACAAGAAACCACAAAGACGCTTAGAATAAAATGTTTCAATTCAATAGTCACACTCTATACAAATACAAAAAGAAGTTAAAATTCAACTGAACACAGAATCTTGTGTGCAAAGTTACGGGGATCTAAAACATCCTATAAAATGTTAGGTTAAAGATGATTCTGTGTTTTATTTTTTTTTTTTTTGTGTGTGTGTGTGTTCTGTTTTTTTCATAGGGTGTGGCTATTCCTTGGTCACCTGAACTCAGCAAAGAAACTGTTGTTTTTCATGAAGTATCAGTGGCTGACGTACATTAAATACAGACAAATATTAAAAAAAATTTAAAACGCCTAATTATGAAAAAATATATTGCTGCTTTCTCCCTGCACATTTTTCTTTTTAAAGTATTTTTTAAAGTTTTTGATTTTTTTTTAATCTTGAAAAATAGTGAAAAATTTTGGCAGAATTTACAACCAACTGCATAAGGGTCTGGGAAGCTGACAGGCTGGATCAGGGCTGGGAGGAGCAGACAGAAAGGGATCTTTCCCTTTGTTACTGGAGGCCAACTATAACTAAAAAGAGGCAAATATCAATAAGTGTTTGTAAACCAGGAATTGATACAGATTATCAAGTTAGTATCAGTTATAAAAATTCATATAATCAAGAAAATAGAGAAATCATGAACAGGATTAGAAAAAAATAGGTGTAAATTTTATTTTTAGAAATTTATTGATGATACATAAAAAATAAAGACGAATTTTACATTTTCACTTTAAATGGATGGCAGAGAGATATGTAAGTCAAAAACCCTACTTAAGTTACAAAAGCATAATCAATTGATAGCTTCTACTTATTTTACTCTCTATCTTCCTTGGCATTTCCCCTGAGGTCACACTTGTAGAGTGTGACCAATCACTAAGCAAAAAACTAACCAAGAAGTTAGTCATGAACCTACACTCTTTCTCATAAGACCCCAATCAATTTCAGAGCAAAGGTGTGATACAACACCTTTTCATTTCCTTCTTTGGGAAAAGGTCCCTTTTGCAAATCAGATAGAAAAGTAAATTGGCCAACCTCTATCAAAATATTACTAGAAATAAATATGAGTTATCTTCATTTAGAAGTAAACTGAAATAAAATAACACCATTGTACAGCATCTTTCAGGGTTAGCCTTTAAAAAATGAAAAAAAAAAACCTCTTTCTAAAGAGCAGAATACTTGGCAGCACACTTCATCCACACTTTCATGTAGAAAAAGAAGTTACCTCAGGTAAGAAGGTACATAAACTAATAGAAAGAAATCAAGACTTGGTCAAGGGTCTAGAAGGAACTTTTGATGACTATAAAATTTGGGGGGTACAGTAATAAGGATGCATCTCTGAGAGAGTCAATGCAGTGTTAATATCATGGAATTTGATGCTATCACATACCAAAGCACATACATCATGGACAATGTACAAGACAACCAAGTTGACAACTGGATTTGGCTAGTTGTTTTTATCCAGCCTCGGATGCTGCACAGGATGAATGAGGACTGAGTACCATAATGGTTTCCATCACCACATTTTATCTATCAAATTCCTCTTCCAAATATCCACCAGCTAGGAGGAAAGGTCTATCTCTAGGTTCTTGTTAGAGCATAATTCTTTTAATCATTCTCTCATAATAAATTAACAAGTGGACCTCAGAAATAATTTTAACCAGAAAACCCCAAACATTTTTTTACATTTTGCTTTTACAGATAATAAATGCTAAGCAAGCATCACTAATAAAGTATCAATAGATCATGCCTAAAATTGAATCAGACCACATTTAACAAAAATAAAGATATTACTATTGTCTATGACCATGGTATCCACTGTATTGTCATCTACAAAAGAAACAAAAAGCTACTGGCATGGTAGGATATTGGAAAATGTGATGGTGTTGCTAACACTTGTTAAATTTCACATCATATCAGATTGTGCTACCAAGAGATAGACTACATAGATTCAGGAATCAGTGTGTCAAAGTTGAAGAGTCTTCACTCATGATCACTTCGATAAATTGGCAATTATATTTTCTTACACCATTCCTCTGCAGCCTGCAGTTTTAGAAATTCTAATTATTTAAGAGGACACTTTTCCAACAGGATGTTGAACAAGATTCCAAATAAAATTTAAACTGCACCTGAGAACTTTAAATTCTATGTACTAAGAAAACACAAAGGAACAGAAGAAATTACAATCCTAGCTAGGTCACTTCACTCTCCTTACCAGAAGGACATTTATTCCATGTTGCAATAAAGACAAAAATCAGATGATTCAATCTGAAAACAGATGATCCTATTTTCTACTTTTTAGTACTCACTTGCCCTACAGGAATGGTTAAAACAAACAGTGTTGTATTTGTTTCTTGAGAAAATTATGGTGAGCAGGCTCAAATGATTTGGGGAAGAGTATGAGTTTCACTCACTCAGCTAAGTTATAAAGATCAAAAGAAGTATTTTTAAGGGATTTAAAATGAACAGCAGAAAAGACATAAGATGACCATTAATTTGATATTCAGTTTACACAGATGTCAAAACTGTAATTAATTGCACTGTCTTCCCTTTTTATAAGGAATACAGTCTCACTAGTACCATAAACTGCGTACAGAACTTAGACTGAAAAGTGAATTTTTGAGGTTTCACTATAGGGAACTGTTTTTTTTATGGCACCATTAGGACTGAAGGATTCATTTCCCAGACAATTGTTGAAAGTGGTCTTTTCAAAATACTTTCATCAGTAGAAGAGAGTTTTTCTGGTGATGACCATTCAAGGCTTTCTACACTAAAGACTATTTGAGACTCATGTAAATCACAGTCCATGTCTCATGTAGAAATACAAATGAGAGTGCAAGACAGCCCCAAAATTTCACTTTGAGTAAGCAGAAGCCTCCTTTGAGATAAGACTGCAAACCCAGATTCTGTGATGGTTCCTTCTCTTTTTTTCCATTGTGCTGATCTGAAGCACACTCACTTATGGACTTCCAAGATGCCTAGTCATGGTCTTAATCTCCCTCCTGGGGAGACCTAATTAGAACTCAAATGCATCCTTCATCTGCTTCCAGACTTTCTGTTTTCCAAAAGTTCTTTGAAGTCTTTTGTCACTGGAGATCACCTCCTCTGTTGATGTGGTGTTTATCTCATTTTATGTTTCTCTTTGACTGTTACTTTAATTCATTGTGGGTAAAATAGACTTGTATATATGAAAATCCAGATCTCTAGGTAAAATAGTTAGCTGAGTTTATAGGCTTATAGTCAAAAATATTTAATACATTTTATTATGAATTTAGATCCATGATTAAAATTGGAGGAAATAAAATACTTTATAAGGATGTAATTCTGCACTACAAAGTTATCATTGTTTTTCACAAAGGATAAGAATTTTGGAAGATAACATAGCACCAAGAAAAAGAATCACTATTTTTTATATATAGTTGTGCTTGAAAGAGAATAATAATGTCACCATAAATTGATGATATAATATAAAAGAAAAACCTTTATGACCAATTCTGTTTATTTTTGACAAAATATATTTGAAGCAAAAGTTCAAAATCCATGAATCTCCTCAAAATACTATAAAGATACAGTGAATAGCATTTCTTCACAAATCATGTAATTTTTGTGATATTATCTAAATTTTCTAGACATAGATATAGAAGCTAAATACATTAATATTCTTTTTAAGGCACATTTATTTTGAAGCATATTTCCTTAAATCTACAAATGCAATTAAATTTTATTTATCATACACAGATCAGTACATCAAAAATGACCAAATACCTGGAAAGAATTTCATTGGCATATTTCTATCTTTTAAACAATAAGGTCTAATATATCTTCTACCTTTTCAGTGACACATAATTTTTAAATTTCAAGTAAACTTCTCGTTTAGGATCAAAATGCACATTCGGCATCCTGTAGGCTTCTAGGATTTGGGATTCTGTCTCATTTTTCAAGTCTGGGAAGTTTTCTCGTATTATTTCATTGAATAGATTGCTCATTCCTTTGGTTTGGAGCTCTATACCTTCCTGTATCCCAATGACTCTTAAGTTTGGTCTCTTAATGTTATCCCATATTTCTTGGATGTTCTGCTCATGGTTTCTTAACAGTCTTGCTGAGCTGTCTATGTTCTTTTCGAGGTGAAATACTTTGTCTTCATTGTCTGATGTTCTATCTTCTAAGTGTTCTACTCTGCTGGTAGTATTCTCAATTGAGTTTTTAAGTTGGTTTATTGCTTCCTGCATTTCTAGGATTTCTGTTTGTTTGTTTTTTATAACCTCTATCTCCCTGTATAGTTGATCTTTTGCTGCCTGGATTTGTTTGTGTAATTCATTGTCGAAGTAATCTTTCATTGTCTGATTTTGCTGTCTAATGTCTTCCTTGAGACTCCAGATCATCTGAAGCATGTATATCCTGAATTCTTTATCTGACATTCCACCTGCTGCAGCTGTTACCTCTTCTAAAGTTGAGTTGACCTGCATTGCTTGTGGTCCTTTCTTTCCTTGTCTTTTCATATTGCTTGTGTTTCTTTCTGCTTGGTGAAACTGTTGAGTTTTTGAAAAAATTTTCCCCCTATATATTTATATTGCTCTTGTATAGTTGAAAAGTCTCCCTTGCAGGGTTGGGCGGTGGTCTGCCTACCTTGCTGGCGCGGGTGGTGGCTCTGCTCTGCCCCTACTCCAATTGCGGTGATGTGACTACCGCTCCGGCGGGCCGCTGGGCCTTTCTCGGGCGCGGGCAAAAGCTCTGCTCTGCCCCTACTCCAATTGGGGTGACGTGTGTATCACGCTGGCAGGCCACCGGGCCTGATACGCTGGTCGGTTGCAAGTCTTCCTACCTTGGAGATGCGGGCGGCTGCTCTGCTCTGCCCCTCCTCCAATTGGTGTGACTTGTCTACCACACCCATGTACCGCTGGGCCTGTTCCGGGCGCGGGCGAAGGCTCTGCTCTGCTCCTACTTCAATAGGGGTAACGTGCCTACCACACCGGGCGGCCTCTGGGCCTGTTCCACCGGTCGGTTGCAGGTCTGCCTACCTTGCGGGAATGGGCGGCGGCTCTGCTCTGCACCTACTCCAAATCGGGTGACGTGTCTATCGTGCCAGCAGGCCACTGGGCCTGTTCCACTAGTCGGTTGCAGGTCTGCTTACCTTTCGGGCGTGGGTGGTGGGTCTGCTCTGCCCCTACTCCAATTGGGGTGACGTGTGTACCACTCCGGCAGGCCGTTGGGCCTGATCTGCTGGTCTGTCACAGGTCTGCCTACCCTGCAGGCATAGGCGGCAGCTCTGCCCTGCCCCTCGTACCACACCTGAGGACTGCCCTGATCTGGGAACGAAGGCTCTGCTCTACCCCTACTCCAGTTGGGGTGACGTGTGTACCATGCTGGCAGGCCTCTGGGCCTCATCCGCTGGTCTGTCACAGGCCTGCCTACTTTGCGGGCGTGGGTGGTGGCTCTGCTCTGTCCCTACTCCAATTGGGGTCATGCCGGCGGGCCGCTGGGCCTGTTCCAGGAGCGGGCAGCAGCTCTGCTCTGCCCCTCTGGCTTGATGACAAAGTGAGAGAGACTCGAGTGTTTGTGACTCACTTTCTTTACCACGAGACCAACTGTTTGTGTCACCGCTGGTATCGATGAAGTTCTCTCCTTGGCTGCTTTCTGATGACATCAGATCTCTGCTGTGTTGGTATCCCAGGCGAATGACAGCATTTTGTCTCCTTTGCCGGCTGACCAAAGCAACGGGTGAGTCCTGACCGGTCCTCACAAGCCCCGTCTTCTGCGATGGAAATCCTTCCTCTAGCTTTTGGAGCACCCCAATTTTGCTGGAAATTCCTAACAAGATAGCTTTTAGCCTTTCTAACTCGTCATTCTCCTGACACAAAGATGCGGTACACGGGGGTAATGCACTCCCTTCGCCGCCATCTTCTATTCTGTCAAGTATTGATATTGTGATATCTCCTGTAGTTTTATTGCATGGAGTAGCTGATTTTTTCTTAACTGGATCTGTAGTTCTTTGTATGTATTTTTAATATGATTTTAAAAAAGTGGTTTATAGACTTGTGTACATGTTCTAAGTGATATCTCCCTTCTTTCTCAGTTATTTTTGCATGGATCAGGAATCAATAAGTCCTTACTGTTCTTGTTTAATCTTCTTGACAAAATACAAATGCGCTTATAGGAAATGTTTCTCTTGAAACTGAAATAGCAATCAATTCATCACCTCTTCATGTGTTCCAAATGGTAACAAGATATCTGCATTGGTAGCAAATCATAATTGATTATATAAATTTAATTTAGAGTAACATGTTTACATAAACTTTGTGAGAATAGCCAAGCTTTCTGTGTTTATTAATTTCTCCTACAATAACAGTAAGGGTGGTGATTATTGCATAGGAAGAAAAACTCTGATATTCAATCATTCTTTTGGGTGATAACATACAACTAATTTTTAACATGAAGTAATTTCCTCACAGGATAACAAAGAAGAAATAAATTTATAACCTGCACTTTATTTAAGGTAATAGCTTTTCTACAAGGGGTGAAACATTTTATTTTGTTTTTATTTTCTTAAAATGACATAGACTAATTCTGAGAATGTACTTAAGCACTTTATTTATTTATATATATTTTTGGATGTTGATGGGTCTTTATTTTGTTTATTTTGTTTATATGCAGTACTTAAATGAAACCCTGTGCCTCAAACATGCTAAGCAAGTGTTCTACCATTGAGTCAAAATCCCAGATCCAGGCACAGACACAGGTCTTTCAGCTCTTTCTTGATGTGTAGAATTTCTCACCCATGCCTCTGCTGTCTTGATCTAAGTATCCATACATTTACTTCACATTGATACAGTGATTTGATGCACATACAGAATACCATTTATGCAACAAAACAGCATGGTTTACAACTTAAATCAATTTTAAGCATTCAAGCTAATTAGAGTCATAAAGCTATAAGAATAGGGCCTTTTAATCCACTGGTATATTTAACTATTTTAGATGGTTGGGCTTTTTATACAAAAAGTCATGAACTAGTCCTGAAGAATATTTGGATTGAAACAGGTGAAAAATAATGGTTGAGGCCCACTGCTCTTTTATGTTTCACTAATATTAATTCAGAGACCATTAGGAGCAGCACACTAGCTGAGCTGAATAAAGATGGCCAATTTCAAAGAAAATCATATTTTATATAATACAGGACCTTTTAGATCACATCAGGTTGACTCTTTTGGAAAGCAAATGTGTAAGCCATGCAGTTCACAAGACATGACATGGATCATCCAAATTCCACATGGCTTGTGAGGCCTCTGTTTGGCAGCAGAAGACCCTCAACACTGGCTCCCACAAAAGAGATTCCTGCAGTCCAATATTGGGATTAGAAAATTGTAGTAAACTATGGTGAAAGTAATTTTGAGGACAGATGCATTCTGTTTGTTTCCAGAAAAAAGAGTAAGAAAAATATGAGTTAAAAACTCCTTTTCCATGAAATCCTATTTGTTTTGCTTTGTGAGCATACCCTATAGAAGAAAATAGAATTCTTACTGTGAGGGGAAATCTGGACCTCCAGTGATTGTTATAGAAGAATAGGAAATGTTGACACCAAGGGTATGCTATCAAATACTTAGCATAGGACTGCCTACTTCTTTGAGAGAAGGCTCTGTGGTAAATATTAAATGCTGATCAAATCTTTTCTTTTGGTTTCATTAAGCGAAAAGTTTTATTTGATGTTTGAGATCCATTGTGCTTTGAAATATAATCTTCTTAGCATCCCTGCCCTAGGTTTTTATGAAAGGTGATTTAGCGTACTGTTGTGGGCTAACATCCATTTCTTCTTTTTATGGGAAACATTTTCTACTTAAAAAAAATGAAAATGGTCAATACTCTTTAATAGGGAATTTTATTCATCATTGAGTGGAGGCTTTCTTAAAATATTTTTATTCAAACACATATTTTTTTTTTTGAGAGAGAGAGAGAGAGAGAGAGAGAGAAAGAGAGAGAGAGAGATTTTTAATATTTATTTTTTTAGTTTTTGGCGGATACAACATCTTTATTTGTACGTGGTGCTGAGGATCGAACTCAGAGGCGTGCGCATTCCAGGTGAGCACACTACTGCTTGAGACATATCCCCAGCCTCTTCAAACACACCTTTTATTTAAAATATAGAAATGACTGGCTTTACAAAGCCAGTTATGTAAAAAAAATTCAGACACTTTAAAATAAACAGATCACTCACATTATATTTTCTACAAAAATATTTTATTTACCATTATATTTAGAAAAATATAAAAGAATCAAATTATTTCACATACATATAAAAAGTTAACCTTAGATTAAACATATATACATTTATACATAGTGTTCTAGAGTGCACATGCACATACATATTCTAAAATATATATAAGATTTCATCGACTTGGAGAAAAATTTCAGGAAGTATCTAGTATTGATATTATTTAATACACTTTCACGAATAAGTAATTACAAAATCGTGTCTAAACTTGTGAGAAATAGTTTCATATGTTATCTTTATCCCCCAAAAAATAAGTTTTCATAGATTTATCAGAGGATACATAATCTGTCATTCCTCACGGTCTTATCATGCATTCACTTCTTTTCTTATTTTTAGCATGGATTCTTTAGTACATTAAGACTTCTTTCTTCATTTGTATATTTAGTTTTTCACTTCTACCTATTTTGTTTTACTTTCTTAATCACTCTTTGTATTCTGTCTTTCTGCATCTCACTCAAAGAATAGATTGAAATGAGACAATATATTAGTTTTTAATAAATGAATATATTTTAGTTGCTTCAAAAGTATTTGCTTTTTTTCATAATATGTTATAGTTATTCTTGAGTTTTACAAACTCCACAATGGAATATATACAACATTTCAACATATATAAACATGCTTTTTTATTTTTGTATTTAAATATTTGATTTCCTCTGAATTTGCTCACAATCTTTTATAACATAATTTTTAGATTTTATTCTAATTTATTATAAAAGACAGTAGAATGCATTGTAATTCATATTACCCAAATAGAGTACAATTTTTCATATCTCTTGTACACAACAGAGTCACACCATTCATGTCTTCATACATGTACTTAGGATAATGACATCCATCTCATTTCATCACTTTCCTATCCCCATGCTCCCTTTCTTTCCCTTCCTCCACGCTGCCTTATCTATAGTTTTTTTCTCTTCCTCCCATGCTTCTCCCTCATTTCCATTACATATCAGAAATTTTATGTCAGAGAAAACATTCAGCATTTGGTTTGGGGGATTGGCTTACTTCACTTAGCATAATATTCTTAAGCTCCATCCATTTACTTGCATATGCCATGATTTCATTCTCTTAAATGATGAGCATTATCCCATTTTGTATAAAAAGAACATTTTCTTTATCAATTCATATACTGAAGGGCATCACAGCACACTACATGAATGCAGCTACAACAATGTTTATACTACCACAATTTAAAAAATGATTTTACTATCAGATTATAAATGCTTTTTCTAAACATCTGATATAAAGGTATAAAAACTCTACATTGTTTCTAATGAACATTGTGGATGTTGAAGGTGTTGAATATTTTCTTATATATGTATCATCAGAAATACTATTATTTCTACTAATAAAATGTTTCTAAAATGAAAATATTAAATGGAGAAGCCAATAAATTAATAGCCTTGCCTCATAATGTATTAGGTGTAAGACTTTGTGAATATTATAGTATTTTTTAGGTGTAAAACCTTAACTAGATTTCATTAGAATCTTAGCTTTTCTCATTTAGTAACTTTATAAACTACGATATATCACTTAACTCGGGGATTCTCAGTTTGCTTATCTGTCAATCATTAATAATTGCTCTCAGATTTTTCTGGAAAATTTGAACATGCCCAACATTGTTTTCTTTTTCTTTTTTAAAAATATTTATTTATTTATTTATTAAAGAGAGAGAGAGAGAGAGAGAGAGAGAGAGAGAGAGAGAGAGAGAGAGAATTTTAATTTAATTTTATTTTTTTTTTAGTTTTTGGCGGACACAACATGTTTGTTTGTATGTGGTGCTGATGATCAAACCCAGGCGACACACACTCCAGGCAAGCTCACTACCTCTTGAGCCACATCACCAGCCCTGTTTTCTTTACTTATATGTTATAAGAAAAATTTTCAGAGTTCTCTAAAGTAAAGTAGCCCTGAAAAAAAGCAAGCGCTCTATACAATGTAGACATGCAGTGGTCATAACTTTTGAGATCAGAACTACATGAACCTTGGTTTCGTATACCCCATCAATTCAAGTTTTGTAAACAAGGGATAAGACAATGTTTTGTACTATGAAGAAGACCTCATAGCAGGACAGGTAGACACTGCAGTCACTTATCCCCATGAAGTCCCAATATAACATCCACTTATCACGTGCACCACATTTTCAAAAAACATCTCATTACATCAAAACTGGTATATGACATGTAACCTCACTAAAAGTCTCACCAAGCTCAAAAAAATTTGGACACCATACATAGGAGGGAGGAAGCCAGGATCTGATCAAACAGAAACTGCTTGCATTAAGACCTGTAGCCACCTTGGTGATGTAGCAAAACACAAAGAAAAATGAAAGCATGAGTTTTGGTGTTTAGAGATAAGTGTGCAAAAGGCATATTTGTTCTAAGACAAGGAAGCAATGTAAACCATAATTGTAACTATACACTTATAAACCACAATTTTAAACAAAAGGATAGAAAACAGGCAGAAGTATCAAATTAAAGAACAGGATAGAGTTTTTAACTCATAACAGAAGACTTGACAATCCTTACCAAAGGGGTGAAGATGTCCAGAAATTTTCCTTTATGAAGGTAATTTGTGGAAGGAGTGAGTTTTTCATTTCTGAAAAAAATTTTGGCAGAAAGTATAGAATAATAGAAGGAATAGCAAAAACACAAAAGTCACAGAAGGAAGCTAGAGTCTAGTAAGATGTTCAGTTATAGGGTTGGGGATATAACTCAGTTGGTAGAGTGCTGGCCTCACATACACAAGGCCCTGGGTTTAATCCCCAGTACCACCAAAAAATAAGTTCAGTTACTAATTTTTATTGTGTTTATCATGATGTCATTTAGAACTATTATTAGTATTATTATTTAAATCAGGAATTGAACCCACAGGTGATTAACTACTGAGCCAAACATCAGCTCTTTCTTTTCTTTTTTCTTTCTTTCTTTTTTTGGTTTTGAGAATTAATCTTGCAGAATTTCTGAGACTGGCTTTGAGCTTGCAATTCTCATGCCTTAGTCTCTAGAGCCAACCAAGATTACAGGCATTCGCCACCATGCCCAGCTTGGAATTTTTTTAAGTTATTTTATTTTTATATATCAGGACTTCATCTGACAATGATTGTATTTTCTTTTGCTAATGTTTTGAATAGAATCTGTGCCTTATACCACAAATAACCTAAAAACTCACTCTTTATGTAAATATAATATTATCTTGGCGTGAGTGGAATGACTCTACAGTTCTTTAAGTGACTCCCTAAGTATCATCAAGCATAATGTCAAATCTTTGATATTGTTCCATAAGAAATTTGGAAAAGAATGTGGCACATTAAATGTATATTCTAATAAAATTAAAAAGCCTTGAAAAATATGTCCCAGATACTTGTGCTTTAATCCATTATGAGTAATGTTTTAGACTGTATAGTTGAGAAAATAAATGTTGTTTAGAACCCCACATCTCAGTGATTTATTTAATCAATGTTTATTTCCCACTCTAAAAGGTCTAAAGTGAACAAAATCTAATGGTCAGGCAGGTATACTGTGTGGCTTACATCTGAGATAGTTTTCAGAACTCTGGGGTTCCTGCATTTCATGGGTTTTATCAATCATTTTTTCTCTACAATTTGTTAGTATCACAAGAGTACGTGTTTCCATCAAAAATATCCACCTTAGTCTCCCAGACTTTAGAAATCTTCACTTTGTGATGGTGTGCTGTGGGAGAGGCATTAGCTTTCAGAATCAGTTTCAGCCTTCAGCACAGTTCTTTGTGCTACTTGCCATCTTGAAGTATTTTTTTCCAGCAAAAAGTATGCTTAGAGAGTTATGTTGTGTATGGAGATAAACTTGAATTTTTATTTAACTTGCCTCTTGGCTGACTCATGTCTCTTAACCAGTGATGAATTTCTATTAATAATTTTGCATGAATAATAAATGAAAAGGTATATTTAATAGAATAAAATTATAAGTAAAAATAGAATGAGCCATTACGCCTTCATTAGGATTGCCAAATGAAAAAGAAATTTAATGTAGTTAAAATATTTGTAGTTTAAAATTATTGTACTTAAAAAATTATAGCAAATACGGTAACTTTAAAACTGTTTCTTTATCTTAAAATATATAATTAAAACTTTATAACTTAAAGATTGTTTTTTCAAACAAGAACTCAATGAATCACACCTCACCAGGTGCAAAACTCAAAAATGAAGGCAGAGAATTTGTATATTAAGAACAAGTTTAATTTTTTTTTTAAATAGATGGCCATTATAAAACCTGAAAGATAATGTTGAAAAGATCCTTCAGAATGAAAACAGAAGATTAGACAAGGACATTAAATTTTCCTAACATGATTCTAAAATGAGAGAAATGAGATATAGAAAAGGAGAGCTAGAACATGAAAAAATAAAATTTGGTTTAAAACTAAACACACAAGCCAGTTAAGCTTTCTTTAAACTAGGAGCTAAACATAAAGACCATGGTGTCTACACAGAATTTATATCCTGTTATATTACTGTTTCTGTGTTTTAAACAATTTCATCTGTTGCTTTATGAATTTTTAAAAATGACTGAATTCTGTAATGGAGTCCTTTGTAAATTACCTGATAAATGTTGAATAAGAAAAAGTTATCTACCATATCTAGAAAGGCATTAAAATTAATTAATCTATAGAACTAGAAGTAAAAGTGTCCCAGAAATGAATGTAAATTTGCTAGTTTACATTTAACTTCTGGATTCTTACCATGTATCCATTAAATTATAAGATTTGAAGAAAAATATTTTAAGACAGTTTGTACTAGTTATTTGTCTTGGCTAAGGGAAGTCAGACCTCTTAAGACCAACTCCATTCCTCTTTGATATACCCCTAAATGCTGTGTGGTCCTGCACTGGCTTTGGCCTTGTTTTTCAGTTCCTACTCTTCTGTAGCACTTTTTGTTCTGACATTATTTAAATAGTGCTCTCATTCTGGGTGGTTCTACACATTCTGTATTATCAGCAACAAGCACAGGGTAATCATTAATTATTGAAGAAATACGAAGGCAAATTACTTCTAAAAATAGATAAAGAGAGCTAATTATTTTCTTTAACTTTTTTAAGACCTAAATATAATTACTCAAAAACTTGTTCTTCATTTTTTTTTTGATGTCACACTGGAAAGACATGAGAGAGACACATGGACAGACACAGGGGATGTATAAAATTTTCTGAGGTTAAACCTTGTTGTGCACACCCATTTCTCATGTATTTGCTTAAAATTCTGACTTCTTTTCTCTAATATATAAAATCATTAAGATTTGGTAAATTAGAATGCTTATTAGTTTTGACTTTACATCAAAATTGATTGATATTTTCTTGCCAAGAATTTATTTATTTCATGATCCTCAGATTTTTGAGGCTTACTTAATATTCTTATCATCTTTCTCTTATGCTTGCATTACTCAGAGACAGAATTGCTGTATTCTTTCATATGTATTTCTTAAGAGCAAAAACTTCAGAGTATTTGATTGGGTATCAAAGGTATTTTAAATTAATCTCATGGTAAAACAACTCTAAATACTCCTTTCTATGTTTTTACATTTTCAAATTGAGGTTTTCTTCAGAGCATATTTTACTGAATATTTGTGTTTCACAATAACAGACTCAGAAATTTCAGTCACTAAATGCCATTTATTTACTGATATATGTACAATTTGGATTTTTAATTTTGTGCAGCTACAATAATATTTGATAATAATATTTATGATGCTTTCATGAACAAAAGTATATTACAAAAATAGATGTATTTCACTATACCTTAATAAAAATGGACATGTATATGTATCATTATTTAAATGTTTATTTTCACCTCTGGGTATATTTTACCAATATTATTATAAAATAAATCATATAACATTTATTAATTTATGTTTATTTGTTTGTACCATATTTATTTATTATGTTATTGTTGTATACATATTGCTGGTTAAAACATTCTGTTTTTTTAAAGAGAGAGAGAGAGAATTTTAATATTTATTTTTCAGTTTTCGGCGGACACAACATCTTTGTTTGTATGTGGTGCTGAGGATCGAACCTGGGCTGCATGCATGCCAGGCAAGTGCGCTACTGCTTGAGCCACATCCCCAGCCCCAGGTTAATACATTCTTAAAAAGAAAATGCTATTTAATAACCATAGCAATGGTATATTAAAGAGCTTTTTAAACTACTCTTTTAATACATATTTTCTTTTATCTTTCTAAAACCTTCTAGAATGTGTAAATTTATAAATATACACATTGAGGAACAAGAGATCTTATGGCAATAAGAAATATATCAAAGTGTCAAAACCTGATAAATTCAGTGCTAGAATTAAAAGTTTTCCTGAATTGCAGGTCAACGATGTCTCTAATGCAGACAGTAAGCAAAACATTAAAATAACTAAATAACTGTAATTGAAATGATTCAGCAAACTATTTGGCATGGCCATATATGTCATCAATTTTAATCAAATATATATTAGATTTATTTATAATATATAGGTTAATTTATTCCTTTATGATCACTATCTCTTCTTTGAGAAATGACCTCAAGTAAGCAGCCTCATTTGGCCTCAGGATGTGTGTACAGTAAGAAAAAAGTCTCAAGAGTTCTATTATATTCATAATATATTCACATATTTCCAAGGCCTTTCACATACTGGTCAGTCACACACAGCAAGCAATTTGAAAGTTCATGAAGTTTTGCAATATAACATTGTTATCCTTCCAAGCCATTCCTAAGAATTCTGTGTGACTTATTGAAAACATCAAGGAAAATGAATATGTCTTTTTAAACCCAGAACTTGAAATGACACTGGACTCAAGAGATAGAGTTTATGAAGACAGGAGTTATGTGTTATGGCTTCTGTTTATCTGCAGAAGAGCTGTCAAGGTGAAAGGGGTTGTGTGAGAATGGCCTTAGGCCTGAACCTAAGCAACTCCTCTAATGCCAGATTCATGGGACCCCAATAGACTTCCAGGAGCTGAATCTGATGCAGTCACACAAGAGTGTTTATTGTAAGCTCAAGCCTGGACTCACAACCATTTCAGATACAGTGGTCCCAATGAGTGAGTCTTGACCCTTAATTCATTGAGGATTAATAGATTTTGGGGGATATTGTATGCATCACAACAACACATAGCCAATCATTTCACATCACAGAAAAGTCAAACAACAACTCTTAACATTGATTAGCACATTCATTGGCAGGAACAAGTTGTGTAAGGGTGATTGGTTAGTTCAAGTTGTGGATATATTTGAACCGAGTGGTTTAGGCCATGAGAGGTTGCAAGAGTGTATATGATAAACTTGCCTAATCATGTTACCAATCAACACAACTACTGGGAAGGTCACCTGGTTTTTCAGGTATTTTCTGTGTCTCATGCTTTTTGTGGTAGCTAGGGGGTTGCTATGGGTCCTAACCTAGTGTAACTGAGTCAGGATCACTTGGCATGGAAGATCTCTCCAGTTATTTACAGACAAACAACTCAGCAGGGTTAGTATATGCCTAGGAGCACTCTGAGTTTTTCCATGGAAAAGGGTAACTCCCTTCTTTGGACAGGCTTTGCTCTGAGGTGGCTGGTTTCTCAAAAAGGGAGTCACATCAGTTTCTCACTCCATTTAAAAAACTCCATTTTGAAACCTGAGGTTATTATTAGAGGTCAATTTTCACCAGGCACACCCACAGAGCCCTCTAATATGGCCTCAGACAAATTACTTGTCCTCACCCTGGTAAACTGAATAAAGTCACAGGCAGGCTTTCCTCTCCTGATAAGAGTGAAAGGTGAGAATATCAGGATGGAGACCACCAGACCAGTTATTTCTGACCTCAGGGTAAATCAGAAATCTGGTGGCACCTGATAATTACAAGGTGTGGTAAAAAATAAAAAATAAAAACAAAATTAGTATAAAAAATAGAGCTAATAAACAGTGATTTAGCCAGCCTAAAAAAGTATGTACTCCAGCAGGAGAGCCTGATGTGGACCTACACTGACATCCCATCACTTGCCATAATTTTCCTATTCTCTGTGTGATCCTCACTGCTCTCAAACTCTATCGCCTTGTCTTGATCTTTCTGAGAGATGCAACTTCTCCCTGTGACCCTCTACTCAACTGGTCATCCACTCCCCACCAGAAAAAGCCTTGTTTTGGTTTGGGACCTGATTACTGCTGTCTGAGTGGGTGTGCATCTGCAGGACATAAAGCCAAAGGCTTGAGAGTTTTGAACTTAGCATTCAGAGGAAATGTCTGTCACTAGCCTGTCATGATTAAATCTGTTTTGCAATGTCCAGAATTAATCTAAAATTGTTTTCTGGGAATTAATTAATCTACAATTGCTTGGTGTTATTTGATTATCTCCACTGCAGAGCCTATCATTAAGGATTGTTGTTTTCTTCATTAGGAACCTATAGAGTAAAGTTGTATTAAGAATTTGAGTGAATAAAGAATTGAAAGGGGCAGAAATGCATGGATATTTTTTATTTCTCCCCTTGACTGCAATGTCACAAATTTGCTCCCTGGAAACATGTTGTTATTATTTTTAAAGTATTAAATTAAGGAATTCTTATCACTAAAGATTATTATTATCTTCAATTCTAAATGTTGAATTTACTTTTGGCATTATCTCTGTCCTTTCACTGTTATTGTTATGGCTATTTACTGGTAATGAGGCCTTGCTTTTCCAATGCTGAAGTATAACACCAGAGAAGCACATGAAGACAAGTTTAGAGTGGAAAGTTGAAGCTTTATTAAAGGACAGCAGAAAAGATTCTCCCTGGAGGAAGAGGGGGGCCCAATGTAGTGGTACCCGCTTTCTCCACAGAAAAGTCCACTTCACCATGGCTGATTTGGGAACTGCCAGCCAAAGAGTCTCTGCAAAATAGTTCAATGTAGGTAACTTTCTATTTTTGTGTTGCCCTGTTTACTTGGCCACTGGCCAAGGTGCTGGACACCCCCTTACTATTTTCACAAATATATCCAGTATAGTACTTTGAAGAAATTGCAAACAAGGCCTCTGGCCTTGAGCTAGGCTTCACAGAGATGTCTACATTTTTAAGATAAGTTACAAATTGGCTCCATGGTAACAGCTGGCAGAGGGAGGAAGAAAGGATAGAAGAAGTTCTCCTCTTCTCAAGTGTTGTCCTTGAAGGGTTAACTTGCCCAGACAGTGAAAGAAAAAAGCTGCTTTTATGTGAACTTCTGCACACTGTAAACTTCTGAGCCCCTCTACTTACATGCTGGGTATAAAACTCTGAAATTCCCTGAACTTGGAGGGATTGATTGATAACAGCAAAAGCTGTGCTTTCTGAACCTGGATGCAGCCAAATGAAACTGTTTCTTTCTATCTTCAGTGCCTTGCTTCATTTGTCCCTACAACAAACTAGGACACAGCACTGGAGGGAGTACTGTCACATGTGATGAGTCAGGTTTTGCAAGAGAAAACACCAACTGGGCTGCTATCCCATACATCTTTCCTACTTAGAGTAGCAATCTGACTCTGATTATCACCCCCAAACCTCTCCCCAAAACAAGAGGCCTTTACATATAAGGGTCTGCTGACTGTCCCATGTCAGTCACATGTTATTTGGAAGCCAATGACAGATCCACATGGCTCCACCACAGATGTTTTATCAGACACCTGCACTCCACTGCTCCAAGACCAGTTCCCAGCAGGCTCCAACTCAATTGCATCTCTGTTCTACACCATTTTTATGAATTCCAGTCAATAAAGGAACTATCTGGTTCAGTAATGATGAGCAACAGGAGATCGGATGGATCTCCATTTCAGAAATTCCTGGTCATGAGAATTTCAAATATTCACTGTATTTGTCTAGACATCGTTCAAGGATGAAGTAGGTGGCACTGTGGGTCTTGATTCTTTCAGGAACTATTAAGGGGTGAGAAAACTCCATTCAAAAATAATATATATGAGAGAAAGAGAGAGAGAGAGAGAGAGAGAGAGAGAGAGAGAGAGAGAGAGAATTTATATATATATATATATATATATATATATATATATATATATATATATATATATTAAATACATGTAAAAGTAGCAATAGATATTCAAGTCCAAATTCTAAATGGAACATATATCATTCAAAGATCACAAAAATATTCATTTGACTCATACAAAATAGGGGTAGGAATGTGGCTCAGTGTTAGAGTGCCCCTGACCTCAATCCCTGGTCTCTCTCCCCCCCAAAAAATGGGACTGAGTAAATAGCTCAGCATGTAGAGTGCTTGCCTTCTAAGTATGAGGCCCTTGGGTCAAAACTCAGTACACAGATTGAGAGAGAGAGAGAGAGAGAGAGAGAGAGAGAGAGAGAGGTAGAGAGGAAGAGAGAGATTGAACTTCCATGTAATTTAAATTCAAGTTAGTCCCACTTCTATTTTTTCCTGCCACACCAGAATAAAAGAGTTTCCTGAAATGTTTGGAATGTTTCTGTGGTTATTTATTTATTTATTTATTTATTATTTACTTATTTTTATTTGGTGCTGAGCATCGAACCCAAGACCTTGCATGTGATATGTGAGTGCTCTATCACTGAGCCACAACCCCAGCCCCTTCTGTGGGTTATTTTAATGAAATGGTCTGACCATAAATAAGTAAATAAACAAATTAATTAATAAATAAATACACCCTCAATTGATGACCGATTACAGTTTTTAAAAAAATTTTAAATGGGACACATAGACCTCATTTAGGAGAGATTCATTATTTTTAATGTCACCTAATATTATTCTGCTTTTTTCTCATGTGAAAAATCTCAGAATTATAAATTAAAATAATTTAAAAATGCCCTCCAGTTCTTCAAGAAAAACATTACAAATGATGCATGCATTTGAAATAAAACATGGGGAAATAATGATTAATAATGCTGAAAGTGAAGTTTTTAGATGAACCAAAATTTCTCAGTTTTCCATGAATCTGGGTGTTTGTTTCATAAATTTTGAAGAAAAAAAAATTATTTAAGCAAGAAGAAATAGAATGGCCACCATGTTGTATGAGGATTGATATCAGAAAAAAAAAAATCATTTTTGTGTGCCATCTTAGAAGTATACTGATGGTTTTGGGCAGAACATGGAGCATAATGCATTTAAAATAGGCTTTGGAAAAGGCATCCTGACTACCATATGGGTTCACTTTTATTCTTTCTGTGACCCATCTTTTTTCCTTCAAATTCAATAAGGAATCACTCCTGGGACAAAGGACTTTGTAGAAGGTGTTCCCACAAGTGGGATTCAAGGTCTTTTACTTTTGAAATAGGCCTTAATGGTGCTCATTAACATCTTTCAGTTAGCCACCAGGTGTCTTTGAGTGAGGCCCATTATCTGCATTACATGGTCATTATTAAACTTATTCTCTGTGAACAGAGAACCCTAGTTTTGGATATGTGAACAGAGAGTTAGAAAACTAGGGGTTTATTCTGAGACCTATGGAGAGATAAGCTGAAGTTCTGGATTTCAGGTTTTTGTTCTGGATTTGAGATACTGCTTCTGCTACATTTAAAAATCTCAGGACTCATGAAGAGAATGAGTTAAAAGCCAGCATCATCAAATGTGTGAGGCCCTAAGAACTTCAAAGTGACCCTGTTTCTAAATAAAAATATTTAAAAAGGATGGAAATGTGAATCAGTGGATGAACACCTCTGGGTTGAATTTCTGGTTCCAAAAAGAAAACAACAAACAAACACGCACACACACACACACACAAAAAAAATAATAAACAAACAAACAAACAAACCCTCATGAGTAACAAGCCCTAAAATCAGCAGCCTCTCTCATGCTTGAATACAACAAATGGAGTTGTGGTTCTCTCCTGGTAATTATCTCAGTCTTCATTATGCATTCTGGAGACATGCTGGAATCATGGGACATGGAAGCCCACAAAGGGCTTTAGAAAAAAGCTGGAAACACCTTACAATTATGGAACAAAATGCCCAGGTTTTCAACTGCTGATCTAAGCCTCACTAGACTAGTCAGAGGGAGGTGAACGCTAAGTTACCACAGAGAGACCCTCTGGCCATAAGACTCTGGAGAGGACCATGAGGACTCCCTAGCCATGACTACAAGTTTCCACCATTGCCACTTCTGTCAGTTTTAAGCCACCTTCCTACCCAGTCTCAAGATAACAAGGCACACTTACCATTTCCTGACTCTCAGGGTTCTCAGTGTTCTCCCTGTGATTTGTTTTCAGTTTCTGCATAGCACAGACACCTGGGCTTGGATCCAGGACAGAAGCCAACAAAAAGATTGAAAAAATGGTGGGCTCCAGACACCAAGGGAACAGAAGATTGTGGACGCCCTCCCCCTCATCACTGGCTACATGAGGGTTGGACAGTTCTCACCTAAGAGACTGATTGGTCAAGGTTTCATGCCCTGCCTCCAACCTGAGCCAAGTGGGTGCAGAATCAAAGACTGAATGACAGGCTGCTCCATTGTCACTGTTAAAAGACTATAGATCAGGGCTGAGGATATAGCTTAGTCAGAAGAGTGCTTGTTTTGCTGATTAAGGCCATGGATTCAATCCCTTGCACTACGCACACACACTCTCCTCCCCCCCAAAAAATAAGTAAAGGACTTTGGGGACTAGGGTTATGAATAAGAGGTAAAGCACTTCTCTAGCATGCGTTAGGTACTGGGTTGAACACCCAGCACTGCATTAAAAAGCCACCCAAGAGAGGATGTGGCTCAAATGGTACAGCACTCCCTGGCATGTGGGGGGCCCAGTTTTGATCCTCAGCACCCCATGTTGTGTCCGCCAAAAACTAAAAGTAAATATTAAAAAAAAGCCAATAAACAAACTACTAATGACATTTGCCAGAAATGAATGAGAACCAAATCTATATGAATACTCTGACCTCCGTCTCTATATTCATGTGTCAATAAGCAAGAAGGTAAACTTCTCTGTGTCTAATCACTAAAATAAGGGGATAGTGATCGTTTTATTCAGTGGGAAGTGATTAAAAATCATTATTATGTATAAAGTACTTTAAATGTGAAAAATCTATTTTGGACATGTATAATGATTTTGGACATGTATAAAAATATTGTATAACTAACAATAATTTGTAATTTTATTATATAGTAGTTAATAAGAACCACAGAGATGCTATACCTATAAAGAACAGTCATTCTTTTCTTTTAATGAAAAAAAACATCACCATAGTTTTAACTTATAGTTATTATGAAGCTAGTCATACTTAAAATTCTTTCTCCATTCAGTATTACTATTTCAACAATGTTTGTTAGTTTATTTTCACAACATTATGGTGTTTCTTTTTTTTCTTTCTTTTCTTTCTCTTTTTTATTGGTTGTTCAAAACAATAAAAAGTTCTTGACATATCATATTTCATACATTAGATTCAAGTGCGTTATGAACTCCCATTTTTAGCCCAAATACAGATTGCAGAATCACATCGGTTACACATCCACATTTTTACATAATGCCATTAGTAACTGTTGTATTCTGCTACCTTTGCTATCCTCTACTATCCCCACTCCCCTCTTCTCTCTCTACCCCAGCTACTGTAATTCATTTCTCTCCTTGTTTTTTCCAATTCCCCTCACAACCTCTTATATGTAATTTTGTAAAACAATAAGGGTCTCCTTCCATTTGCATGCAATTTCCCTTTTCTCTCCCTTTCCCTCCCACCTCATGTCTGTGTTTAATATTAATCTTTTCCTCCTGCTCTTCCTCCCTGCTCTGTTCTTAGTAGCTCTCATTATATCAAAGAAGACATTTGCATTTGATTTTTAGGGATTGGCTAGCTTCACTTAGCATAATCTTCTCTAATGCCATCCATTTCCCTGCAAATTCCATGATTTTGTCACTTTTTAGTGCTGAGTAATACTCCACTGTGTATAAATGCCACATTTTTTTATCCATTCATCTATTGAAGGGAATCTGGGTTGGTTCCACAGTCCAGGTATTGTGAATTGTGCTGCTATGAACATTGATGTGGCAGTATCCCTATAGTATGCTATTTTAAGTTCTTCAGGGAATAGTCCAAGAAGGGCAATAGCTGGGTGAAATGGTGATTTGACCCAGATTTTTTCAATCAAAAATTCTAAAGTATAAATCATCTACTATGACTGTTTAGCCTAAAGCAAGATACTCATTGAATACAGTATAAGAAGAAAGCCATAATTTTGTCAGAAAGACAACACTTGTAAATTCAGGTATTATCTATAGTTACTGGCTTGGTTAGGTATCGAATTGTTACTATCTATAGAAACCAATCATTTGAACAAAAGTTTCAGGCAATTAATACCTGAGTAAAATAGTGCTTTTCTTTATGTAGTAATACTAAGTTTATATATCTTTCTTTTCTAACAAGCTGAACATAGCATCAAAACCCCAATCTCTCAATATACAGGAATTTAACCAAGACTTTTTACTGAACAACCAATTTATTCAGTTAAGTGAGTTTAGTGATTGCTGTCTGAGCCAAAATGTTTTTTCTCTGCATGCAAATCTGGGTCAGCTTCATGTAACATAAGGTCAAATGATTATAGGAATCCTCAAAGTTCAGCACTGCAGAGAAACAGCATGAATAATTTTCTTTCAAAAATGTTAAAAACTGATGTTACCAATCTACCATTGCATTTATTGAAAATCACAATGTTTTACCCAGGAGACATCTAATTTTCTGCACCACAACTCTCTTTAAAAGGCTCCAGTGTAAATTCATTGCAGAATGTATTTCTAGGTAAATAAATAATTTGACCCATGTATGGAATTTTTGAATAGATGCCAATTACACAGGAAAGAAGAGCTGAAAAAATAAATTGTCATTTTAATTTTAAAGTAGTTGATCTTGAGCTATTGCCATTGACAGTAGTTAGAGTGTCGGGCCATTTCTCTATTGAGGGCTCTTAATTTGTGAAAATAGTATCATACTATCAGCACAGTAGAAAACACATCTTTTGAATTCTCTAAGGCAAAAAATGTATCATTTTCTCAAGTTTCTTTGAGTGAATAATTGTCTCAAAAAAAATTTCTACTCTAAAATAGTGCTATTATATAGTCTTGCTCAATCCACTGTTTTCTCAATAGACTGAAAACCATTACACATTGTTAGCAGTCTTACTTCAAAATTCCTTTGGTGGTATTCTTGAAAAATATGAATACTGAGACCTTTTACTTCCTACAGGGAAATCCTCTTCCATCATCTTATAATCCTAATAAAGAGTGGAAAGAAGTATCTTGTTTTTCAAGTTTTTATACCTATATATGTTTGTATACAATTATATATAAAATTCTTTAAAGTAATTTACATATATATCTCCACACATTGCCTACATAAAAATTACTTTATGGATAATATGTTTAATATACCTGGAGAATTTAACTGCAATGTGGTCTCTTGTACATGAATTCATGTAGCTGGTTTCAGTGGTACACGCCAGAGTCTTGGGATGCTGAGGCAGGATGATTGTGAGTTCAAAGCCAGCCTCAGCAATTTAGCGAGTCCCTCAGCAACTCAACTCAGTGATTTCCTGTTTCTAAAAAAAATACAAAAAAAGGGCTGAGTATGTGGATCAGTGGTTAAGCATCACTGGGTCCAATCCTTGGTACCAAAATAAATAAATAAATAAATAAATAAATAAATAAATAAGGAATGCATTCCTGCAATCATGTAGGCATGCATAATGAATAAGTACATGGATTCAAGTTTAAACAAAAATAAACATGGTAAAATTTTACTAAACTCCAATAGTTGGTAAAAAAAAAATTAAAGAAACTAAGTGTTAAAATACTTACATATTTACTGGAATACCATGAACTATTATCAATTATGTTGTAAACATTGACAACATGAACATTTAATAAACTATAATGTTATCAGAAAAAAATATTTTTTAAACATTACACTTAACATTATCACTTGCTATATAATAACAGGGAGGCATCATTTAATCTTAATGCCTTCACATTTTAGGGTCTAAGTTTTAGATAGAAGAAGACCATCACTGGTCTTTGGCTATGTGGGCCTACGGATCCCTAATGTTAAAAAATCTACAGAATTTACAGTTATTGAATGAATTAATTTGGGAGTATTATGACTATGGGTAATTAATTTTTTCTTTGATTTACCTTTTTTTATAGACTTCACAGGATGTTCTACTTTTGTAATAAGAATATTCCCTTCCAAAAAAAATTTTAATACAATTAAACGTAAATTAAGACTTGGAATGGATTTACTTTTTAGAAATAAAAAAAAAAAAAAAAAAACTTCGGGGCTCAGAAGGGAATATAGTACATGGGTTGAAAGTTTGCATTTTAGAGTTATGCTTTTCTGAGTCTGAATTCTATCTCTGCCTCTCCTACTTAACAAGGAACACAGAGGAACACAGCTCTCTAGACAATGGTGTTGTAAACCTCAAATACAATAGTGCTTGCAAGGTGCTTGGCACTCATAGTTAGTTTCAAAGGATAGTTGCTTTTATTATTACCTTAAAATCTAATTTTAATAAAATGAACAACCTACAAACTATTAGACATTTCACACTTTGTACTCTTTTTGACAATAAAATATTTCTAAACCTTTAACTCATACTTGGACCTGGGAAAATACTCACTCAATTTATATTGTATTTTCCACTTAACATATTATTCTAGGGTAGTGAAAAAGGCAACCAGTTCTCATGGCAATGACAAACATGTCTACCTGGAAGTCATCTTTGATACTGGAAACTTGAAACTACTCATTCCTTTAAATAAGAAACACAACCCTTCATTTGAAATACAAGTTATACTATACTCACAAACATATGGACAAAAGTGTTAGGGAATAATTGGTTGTGGTTGTTTTTCCTTTTCTGTGAAGGTGAGGATTAAACCCAAGGCCTTACAATTGCTATGCAAGTGCTCTACCACTGAGGTATACTCCCAGTCCCAAATATATGTATTGCATACAATCTCTTTAAAAAATCTGTTATGTACGTCATTAGTAACAAAATATGCTTATTACAAGATGAATTTTTTTTTCAGAGTAGAAATTAGAAATTTATTAAAGGACAGCATAAAAGACTTCTCCCGGAGGAAGAAGGGGACCCAAAAGGTGGGAATCCGTGGAAGGGCTGTTCTTTCTCCTTTTTATAGTTTTGGTGATGGAATATAGGTTGAAGGGGTTAGGACACAGGTGGGCCCAATTATCACCTTTTGGGATGGGCTTATCATTTCTCTAGGATGGGCTATCTCCAAATCTGTTGGGGGCTGTTTCCTGGGCTCCATTAACATTTCTTTGAGGTGGACTTTGGCCTAGGGCCTTTTCAGGACTTCATTAACATTCCATGAATTGTCCTGCTTTTTCCCTGAGTCATTCCCAGCATGGCCTCCATTTTAGATTTCACTCGATATTAGACCCAATTTACCTAACTACACTGACTACCTAACTTTAAATCTGGCTTCATTCCCCCCTCTAATTTGGGACCTCCTTACTGCTGTAAGCAAGGGGGGCAAAAAAAATCTTTCTGGCTTCTTCAGGCTGACAAGGGACGGTGTAGGGCAAGCAGTTTGGAATCTCCCTTTAAAAATCGGGTCTATCGAGTGGGTCCATGATAGAAGTCTGATTGAGAAGTAATAGACTGGAAGGCCATTTGAGTGATGGGTGGTCTACAAGAGAAACAAGAATTCATTAGTACTGGAACCAGATTGATGCAGCAATAAATCCCATAGCACAGGAATATGCCAATGAGTATGATGGCAAAGACAAAGACTAACAATGTTTTCCACCAGGAAGTACCAAGAACCAGGAGCTAAGATATTGTTTCCATGACAAAGTTGCTGAGGACATGGCTGCTATCTGAGCATGTAAATCTTTAAGGATATTCGTCACATTGCCAGAATTGTCAGGGGTGTAAACACAACATTTAACTTTTAGGGGTACAGATGTCCTTTTCCTTAAGATACAGTTTAATAACTTAATGTCATCTGAGCTTGGAAAATCCTTTTACTAGTATGACCTCTGTGTCTAATAGAGAAATATTTAATTCTGTTACTTAGGGCTGGATAACCATACTAGCAAACATTAAGCCTACCTGCGTAGGTTAGAAATAAAGGCCTTGAACTAAAAACTACTCTGGCAGTTTCTTTTGATAGTAATCAGGCATTCCTGTCTGAGAATCTCTTTTGAAGCCTCCTGTTTACTTATTTATGGAAGTTACATTTAATATTATTTTATTTAAAATGCCCAGGAATAGCTGTGTTTTGGCTTTGACTGTCTTTGCTAAGTGTTTAAGATGAAGCAAGTCAAACTGACTTTTGTTTCTATCTATTGTTAACAGTCAGCTGAGTTTCCTTGGGAGTCCTCAGGAACTTGCAGCAGCTTGTCACATCTGCTAGTGCCATTTGTGCTAGGATGGGTCCAGGCCTTGCTTGACCATGTGGCTTCCCTCGGAAGCATCAGGGATGTCTCCATTTTCTGATGACCCTCCTCTTCACAGCAAATGCACTGATTGGCTTTCTGTCCTCCAGTGTCTCATTAATCTCCCTGATCGGGAGGTTATGTGGCCTAGAGTTGCAAAGCTCTTTGGAAAAGTCCCCTATCCCCTGACTCAGACTGACTCAGAGGGCAAGAGCCAAATTTTTAATTTTAAAACTTAATCTTTTCTTAGTTCAATATTTATTTCCAGATAATCATATGAATAAATAAATCATGTATGCTAATTTTACGATATGCAATGTAAATAAATTGAATCATCTTCCAGAATAATTAAGATAAAATCCCTTTGCATAATAGCAATTTTTACCATCCAAATATCTAAAATAATAGCTTTCTTCATTTTCATACCTCTTAGTTAATAAGTAAGCTCATGTGTTTTAAAATAATACTTAACCTTACTGATTGAAAATAAGTCAAGGAAAAGTAGGATCTTTTAATTTGGCAATAGGAAGGAAACATTTAAAATTTAAAGGAAATTAAGCTTTTTAAAGTATTTCTTCAAAATTTCCCAAAATCAATATTACATAAGGTAAAATTTTTATCTTTCTGTTCTCCAAAAAAATACTAGTTCATTCTTAGTTGCATTATACCCTAAAACAAAATCCTGATTCAATGAAATATGTATTTTTATCTTTAAGGGTTCTAAAATGGTAAGATATTTCTTACTGTTCATATAACTGGAAATATAATAATTATGCTTAAACATTTTCACTTTAGATTCTAGATTATAATATCTTGTATTTTCAAAAACTCTCCTAGTAATTGAATTTCTACATTTATCTCAGTTTTTAAATACACATATTAATTAGTAATTCATACTTTAATATGTAGCATGTTATAATGAATTAAATGCTTAAAAATTACAAGACAATGATAGCGAGGGTATTTTAAATGTTATAAGATTAGTATCTCCCATTTATATTGCTTTGCTACATAATTTAACAAATGGAATTGCAGACTCAATATAGCAGAGTGAATCTGTGCAACCTCATCATGCACAGATTTTTCTAGCTTCATAAATGACATTATGATCTTGGATTTGGATTTCACCTTTCTGTGTGCTAAAGAACTACATCTTGGGTTAACTGAATCTATTTCACAAGACTGTTGGAAAAAAAAATTTCAAAGTGGCTTTATAGAAATATACTAGACAAATTTAAGATATAATCTATTAGAACTTAATTTTCTTTATTTCACAATGTTACATTACTGGAACTCATGTGCCAAAATGCCCCAAGACAATTGATACAAATCCACTGAGAATATGACATTCAGAGAACTGTAATTACTGGTTAGTAATTCAATTTTCCTTCGAGGAAAATACTGAATCACTTGCTCTCCCAGAAAAAGAGAAAGGAAAAAAAAAAGTTTTAAATGAAACTTGAATATGTAACTTGGATATTTTACAAAGTAGTTCATATTTTTTAGTTGTAATTTCTTCATCGATATGAACTTGATCTTCAGAGATAATATCCCTTATAAGCTCATCACATTTGTTTCTTTCCTAAAACATACAAAAACAGAATCACTTAAGTATTTAAATTCTTAATTTTTTTTTACTATTAGAAATATGTCACTACAAAGAAACACATATTAAGCTGCATACTCTTAAGTACATATTATATCATTATGAAAAAGCATTTATTTTTCTCTTGCAAATTTATTATGTAAAGCCTAAAACAAAACAGCATTAAAATATTTTTTTACAATAACTCAGGACCTTTTCTTAAGTGTATTCTTAAGTTCTTAAAAATTTCTTAAATCATTATTAATCTTTAAAGTTTTGTGAATATATTTAGCTATAATTAGAGAAGAATTTAATTTTGCTTTATAAAGTTTATGGAAATAATATCATCTCATGGGAAGGCTGGAATATTTTAATCTCTGTCTGACTTTTGTTGTGTGTTTTGTGCATCTGCAAAGGTAAATGTAACTCAATAGTTTTTGTTTTATAAGCTAGCAATGAATTTGTAAAATCGGAGAGACCATTAAGTGTATTTCATACAAAAAAATAGTTTTAGATCCCTACATATTCTGGACCCTTTATCATGTAGTTTTTTTTACTTTGGACGTTTCAGATATTTTTTATTCCACATGATAGTTCAGTCAAATGTGAAACTTCTTTGAAATTCAAGGTATTACATGATTTCTTCTATATAAAATATTTTCTTTAGAAAATTTTACATACCCTTATCAAGTCTGAAACCAAGGTTGTAATTTTAAAATGGGAATGAATACTTTATGTTGAATTTATTATCCCACAAAAATAATAATGCATAAATATCATGTTTAAACAATCATGGGTAAACCTTCTGTAAAGGCAAATCTTAATGTGTCTACTCATTGGGAGCACACTCTCTCTCTTACAAGAAACAATAGAGCAAATGCAGAGATTTTCCTATACAAATCGAGACATGCCTGATTGAACTGTGAGAAAGTCTCAGGAGATGTCTTCCTAAAATATCATCTGTCAAGAAACTTTATCTTTAAAGACTGGAATTGAAAGATCTCAGGCCCACCCGTGAGGCACTCATGTTTACATAGATCTGTGCCTGACAGTTGGCTGGGTGTAAGAGCCAGAATTTAAGATAGGCCCAAAGAGGAGCAGATTCATATTTCTGAAATCTCCTCTCTCCTTGACAGAAAAATATTTAACTGTAACTTGATATTGTCTAGAATGTCATTTCCATATACCTTTTGAAAAAGATACCACCAGGAAACAACTAAACATTCTATAATACATTTCTCTGTTTTTTTTTGCAAGAAGGTAAATTCACCTTCCCATGGCTTTCTCAAGATCATAAATAAAAAGCACTGCATGAGAATACACAAAGAAAGCAAAGTAAACTAAGGACAAGATGAATTTCCTGTCTATTTTCTTCATGGTGGTAATTTCTTAAAATATAATAATGGAATTGTTTAGTTTCATCTTTAAGTATTGAAATTGATGAAAAGAATTTGACAACACATAAAAATATGTAAGCTAGTATGTGACTAGAGATTGCCATGTAAACTAAATGAAATGATTAAATTTAAAAATGAAAATGTAACAGGACTTATATAGTCTTTGTGTTTTAACAAATTACAATTTTCATTTTGGGTATATGTGGATATTATTGTACGTGTACCTTAAAAACACATTAATTTTCTGAGGGCAGACAATTAATTGGGTCCAATTCACTCTTAACATTAATTGTAAACTCTCTATTATTCAATCTTTCCTCAATCTGATAGCTGTGAACTCCCAGGTTATCATGAGTATGGCTAAGATGCACTGTGCAGTGCTCATTCAACAATTTGCTGCTGTGGTGCTTGAGTTCCTGTGGTTCTTGATGCCTGAGGTAGTTTTTATTCTTTTGCCCAGCTTGCATTCCATACTTTCATCAAAGTTATAGAGATGTATCTCAATGCCATCTAGAAAATATCTGTTTTCTTAGTAATGGACCCCAACAACACATTGCAGTAATACGTTAAATTTATAAATCCTTCAAAGCCTATAGTAAGTCTTTCTAAGAAGGACTGGAGATTTGTAAACTCACAGAAATGCAATAATGTATTATTGATTTTTGTTAATGATATGCTCATACTGATTACAAATTTCATAGTGTTATAATTGATTATGACATGTAGTAACAATACAGTTACATAGAAAATGACAAGTAAATCAGTACTATGTATAACTATTTCAAATTTACATGGCAAGTTTGAGGCTAAATTTATTTAAATTTCCATTTGTCTAGCCAATAGATAACCAAATTATTTTTTCAAGCTTTGTGTGTATGTGTGATGTGTGTATGTGTGTGTGAGTGTGAGTGAAATATATATATTTCAAAATATTTCTATATACTTTCACACTCTAAATAATATTACACAATATTATTGTGGTAATATTTGCTTACAAATGAATAATTAACAACACATATGATTTATATCAGAATATATTCTTGAAAATGTTCTGTAAAATATTTTAGCTGAATAATTTAAGTGTATTAGCAAAGCTGAAATTGAAAATTTAAATTCCAGGTAAGATTATGATACAGTAATTAAAAAAATACTATGTTAACAAAAAATATAAAATGGCCCAGGAATTTTTAATGATTTGTGTGCAGACCTTTGTAGTTAACCTCAGAAACACAAATCTGAGCTAGATGTTTTTAAATAGCAGATGATTATTAACCAACTTAAAAGTCTAATGGAAATTTGTTCATAATTGTCTATTATTTAAAAGCAGTGCTCTTCATAGTTTGAATCTGGTGCTACCAGAAACATTACACTAGGAAAAATACTAACAAGCATAAGCTTCTTCTAACCTATAGATATTTTCTGACATGTTGCTCACCATCTCTAGCAGTCAGAGAAATGCAAAGAAAAACCACCCTAAGATACCATCTAACTCCAGTAAGATTGGCAGCCATTAGGAAGTCAAACAAGAACAGGTGCTGGCGAGGATGTGGGGAAAAGGGTACTCTTGTACTTTGCTGGTGGGAATGAAAATTGGTGCGGCCAGTTTGGAAAGCAGTATGGAGATTCCTGGGAAAGCTGGGAATGGAATCACCATTTGACCCAGCTATTGCCCTTCTCGGACTATTCCCTGAAGAACTTAAAAGAGCATACTACAGGGATACAGCCACATCGATGTTCATAGCAGCACAATTCATAATAGCTAGACTGTGGAACCAACCCAGCTGCCCTTCAATAGATGAATGGATAAAAAAAGGGGCATTTATACACAATGGAGTATTATGCAGCACTAAAAAATGACAAAATCATGGAATTTTCAGGGAAATGGATGGCATTAGAGCAGATTATGCTAAGTGAAGCTAGCCAATCCCTAAAAAACAAGTGCAAAATGTCTTCTTTGATATAATGAGAACAACTAAGAACAGAGCAGGGAGGAAGAGCAGGAGGAAAAGATTAACATTAAACAGAGACATGAGGTGGGAGGGAAAGGGAGAGAAAAGGGAAATTGCATGCAAATGCAAGGAGACCCGCATTGTTATACAAAATTACATATAAGAGGTTGTGAGGGAAATGGGAAAAAAAGCTTATTCTAACCTATAGATATTTTATGACATGTTGCTAGTATAAACATGGTGATTAGTTATTGCATGAGGATCAGAAAAAATTTGCAAGCACTTTACATTAACTGTTATTATTATTTGCAAAAAGTTAAATACAAATGTCAATACACACACATATATTCTGTGATAAAATTTCTTTGATCTTACATTTATTTTTATTTTTTATACTGACATTTATTTTAACATCTTCTATAAATCAGGCAACTGTAAGAACCACTTACCCCCTCGCACGTATGAAAACACTTGCCTGTTAACTGATAAATACCTGGCACTTAGAATGTACCTCATTCATTTAATGAGCTCAAAAATAACCTTTGCAAGAAATAACTGGTGGGGCTGTGGTATTCAGTGATAGGGTTTTAATCCTCAGCACCACATTAAAAAAAATAAATAAAAGAAGGGTATTGTGCACATGTGTAACTAAAATTATTTTTAGAAAATAACTGATGATCACATTATAACACTACTTTTCAATTTTATTCTGTTCAACAACCTGAGTTAGCATGCCCTTATCAACCTTCCTGCCTATATCAATATAGTGTTTCACAGATAAACTTTCTTTCTCACATGAAGTTCCCTTTCAGAAGGAAAATGCATCCTATTCCCTGGTTCCTACACTCATTGACTTTTTTTTCTTCACTAAATCTAAAATTACTGCCAATATAAGTTTTAGAAAGCCTCATGAACCCTGAGAACTGAAATTGTAGCAGTCTTGAACTCAGACAGTTAGCATGAAAACCAAAGAAGGAACTGACCTCCTGGTGGACTCCCCAGAAGCACCCAGTTAGGAAAAATGAGCTCTGCTTGACATCACTGCCCATCCAGTGTTCCTAGCTAAGTTCTTGAAACCTTCTATTCAATGCCTTTTTCTTCAGTTCTAAAGCAAACATTCAAAACTTGAATAAACTAAAATTTACCTCAGCAAAATGATTCAATAACTTCCATGATATAAAATGTTTTCTTCTTTAACTAAAGTGATCAATATTAGAAAATGGGAGTGAGAGTATAGTGTGCATAACAGAATGAAGACAAATAGAACGAATGTGTTCTCTCTATATTATCTTTGATTTTTTTAAAAAAATGGTTTTATCAATACTCAGATCTGTCCAGAAGGTTTGCAAGCTCACTTTGCCACTGAGATAGCCCTAGTCCACAGAGAAGAAAAACTGTCTAATAATTTAAGGTGAATGTCAGAGATGCAGTATAAATCATACCATCATTTTCATTTTAATTCAGGACAAAAGTAATATTTATTTTCTCTGTGTCCCATAGATGCAATACTCTTGCAATTATTAAGTTCCTTGGATGATTATATAATTCCTCAGAGTCTTATTCCTACATGGGAAAACTAATTATTGCATAAATGTCAATTATTTGAGAATTAATTTATAAGAGTTGTGCAAGATTGGAGAATATAACAATTGAGATTTTTTAGGTTTTATTTTATTTCTGATTGATATAATAGGATGTTTAAACACTTGTATACATTGTATAATCATAGATTCACGGTAAACAACAAATCCTTCTTAAATATTTATCATTTCTTAAAGTAAGAACCTTCATAATCTCCCTTCAATTCTTTATACATTATTGCTAAGTCACTCTACTTTACAATAAAACTCCAGAAATTGTTCCTTTTAACTATAAAACTATTCCCATTGACAACTTCCCTACCCCTTCTAAATCTTGCCTAACCACTGTTCTACTCTCAACTTTTAGGAGATCAACAGGTTTAGAGTGTATTGTTTTTCACTGAGTCTTTTTACTGAAAGTAGTGCTTTTACATTTTATTTGAAATAGAGCTAATAGAAAATAAATCTTGAGAGCTTCTGAATTAGATCATTTAAATAAACAACTCATTTTAAAAACCTAAAAAATGGGTAACAAACAAATAATCTTAGAGAAGATGTTACTTTAGATGTGGATACAAATGTGCATGTCCAAGTGTGTACACATGTTCATGTACACAGTAAAAAAAAGAATTGCAGGAGCTGGGGTTGTGGCCAGTGGTAGTATGCTTGCCTAGCACATATGAGGCACTGGGTTCAGACCTCAGCACCACATAAAAATACATAAAACAAAGGCATTTTGTCCAACTACAACTAAAAAATATTTAAAATAAATACATGAATAAATACATAAATAAATAAAGAGAATTGCAATTCAATACAAAGAAGAGGATTTTTTCAATGAACAAATTTGCTTCATTTGAAAATCAAATTAGATCTTGATAACATACTATTATTAATCCCAGATGGATTCAACATTTTTTGGGGGTCACCCAACCAGCTGTGATTACAGGTGTGTGTCACTGCATCCGGAAGACTCAACACTTAGATGACAAAATTAGAATCAAAGAAGTGAAATCAAAGAAAAAGGTGTGGATAACTAACATTGGAATAACTAATTTTGCAATTGAGAAAAAGGTTGTAAGACTAGGAATAGAGGAGAAATTCACAAGTTTATTATATTTTGCAGTATAAATAATAAAACATTAGAATCACTGAACATACTCATTTGGATTAAAGAAATAAAAAATATAGATAATATCATATGTATATATATATATATATATATATATATATATGACATTATCTATAACTTTTCCATATATACAACCTATAAATAAATAAATATTTTACATAAATTTATATATGTATGTGTATGTATATATATATATATATATATATATATATCTTACTAATTTAAATTTATATATGTGTGTATATATATATATATACATATATATATATATATATATATATATATATATATATATATATATATATATATCTTTCTAATTTTCTTAGGGCCTTACTAAGTCTCTAAGCCTGGCTTTGAACTTGTGATTATTCTGCTTCACCCTCCTGAGCCACTGAGTAAAACAAGATATTGATGCCATTTTAAGCTATCAACTTTCAGTTCTTTATATATGCAGATAAATATATGTGTATATGCATATATATTTAACCATCATTAAAGAAAATGAAAATAAAGTTAAACTGATATAAGAATTTTCACTTCCTAAACTTTCTGAAGAAAAATTTGCCAAAATTTTGGAGTATGTGTGTACTTTTATTAAACTGTATACTTTTGATCTAGTAATTCCAATTTCAATCATTCTTGATATTCAGGTTAAATATTTATATAAAAATGTGTTCTATAATTTTATTTGTATGAATTATAAATAATAATCTATTGGTTAATATCTTACACGTTATTACTATGATAGTATACAGTAAAATAGTTCCAAAATATTTTTGAAGATTATTTGTCTGCAGAGACATTAGATTACAAATGCTCAAGTTAAAAAAGTATAAAATATGTTCATTGGGAGTTTGCTCATATATAGACATATAAGCATATAAGTTTATATTCACACTATTTTTGTATTTAAACAGAAGTCTTCATAAACACACCTTACATACAGATGTATGATAAAACACTAAAATACAAGCCATGTTAAACTTAAAATACAGGTGAATTTATTATCATATTAATGGTTTTTGTTTTTCAAAATGCTAATTGAAGGATATTTAAAAACTTCTTCACTTTTTAATAAAAGTATTGTTGGAAGACTATATGATAGAGGTTGTCTAAGTAATTCTTCCATGATGAATTGAATATACGTTGTAGGCTATGTATGAAAATGGGTTGTCTCTCTGAACTCATGAAGGAATTTAATTACAAAAATCTTATGTCAATGATATTAAAGAAGGTAGAAACTAATTGGACTATGGTGTTTAGTGGTAGGGCCCTTGAAAAATGATTAGGTTTGATTCCTTCATTAGGATGGAGCCCCTTTGATGGAGTTCTGGTGATTTTATAAGGAGAAAGAGATAAGATATAGATTTGAGAGATACACAACATGGCGCCTGCCATGTTGTGATGCTTCCAAGAGGGACTCCTCTCAGAGCCTTAAACCTGTAAAGATCTGAAATATCTGAAAGATGGGATAAATGGCCATGACCAGAATGCTGATAGAAATACAGACAGTAAGGACCATGCTGATGAGAACTCAGATGCAAATGAAGACTATTCTACTGGAAACTGGAATCAACAATTGTCACACCTCTGCTGTGAATGTGGCTGAACTGTGTCCATGCTCTAAAGCTTATGGAGGGCCAAATCTAGAAGTGATGGACTATAATATCTAATGAAGAAAATATGTAGTCAAAACAGCATTCAGGCTCTTTCCTGGTTACTTTCAATTGTATTCTATACAACTTGGAACCAATGGGATAATCTAAAGCTGAAATGTATAATTTAAAAGAGAAATCTGGAGAATTCACAGCCTGTTTAGGGAAGGAGTGAGGAAAAGCACATTTATGACAGAAGGGTAGAGTGGAAAAACCACTTTCTAAATGGCATGTGCTCATTAGTAAGACAATTGGTAAAAAGCCTAATTTCTTGACCACTGAGCCACATTGCAGCCCTATTTTGTATTTTATTTAAAGACAAGATCTCACTGAGTTGCTTAGCACCTTTTTTAAAAATATATATATATTTTCTTTAGTTCTAGGTGGACATAATATCTTTAATTTTTTATAGTGATGAGGATGGAATCCTGTTCCTCACATGTGCTAGGGGAGTGCTCTGTTACTTGAGCCACAACCCCAACCCTTAGCGCCTCACTTTTGCAGAGGCCAATTTTGAACTCACAATACTCCTGCCTCAGCCTCCCAAGCAGCTGGGATTTCAGGTGGGCATCACCGTGCCTGGCTTTATCTTATGTTTGAGGCGAGATCTTGCTTATGTTGACCAGGTTGGCTTCCAACTCCTGGGCTCCAGTGATTCTCATTTTCACAGCATCCTGTACAGCGGGGACAGCGGGGACTACAAGGTCATGCCACCATGACTGACTTCTTATTTTTTAAACAAGGCTGTCCAGAGCTGGGTCTGGGGCTCAGTGATAGAGCTGCTTGCTTAGATTGCATGAGGCACTGGGTTCGATCCTCAGCACCACCTAAAAATAAGTAAAATATACATTAAAAAATACAACAACATGATTTAAAAAAACAAACAAGCAAGATTGTTCTGATGTCCCAATTTAACAGATGAAGCTGTGGAGGCTGGGGCTGGGTAACTTGCTGTAGCAGACGCTGTGGGTGCTCCACCCATGACCCCCACCTATCCCGCTCAAGGCTCTGACGGTGCAGGGGGGATAGAGAGCTGAGTCATGTTATTGGTAGATGCTGGGACACATACACTGGCAGAGGCTAAGCCACTTTCCTAAGTTTCCCCACTTTCCCTGGGGAGTCTGTGTCTTGCAGCATGACAGATGAGCCATGTCTTGCAGGCATGGTGGACTGTGTGTGGACAGTCAAGGGGGTAGCACTGGAATGAGGGTGAGCAGGAGAAAATAAGGTCCCTGTGGCCTCCAGTTTTCCCACTGTCATTACTGGGTTTGAGAAGCCTAAGCCATCCTGTGTTACAGAATCAGAGCCCCAAGCCTAGCACCCCAATTGCCATCCCAAGCAATCCTCCCTGGGAAATCTCCAGTGGGGTGTGCCGGCTGGGTTTTTTTGTTTTGTTTTGTTTTGGTTTGGGGTTTGGTTTGGTTTTTCAAACAAAAAGCAACTAAAACAAACACATAGCAATTAAAACCTCCAAGTGAGGGCAGCCACTGTCCTCGGGCAGAGGGTGGAGCACAGTCGGCCCCTGGGAAGCTTGACCTGTTGTTCCTCATTGGAACACGCTGGTGGACAGTGGACTTGTCTGTGTTTCGAGTGTCAACAAAAACAAGTTGACTTACAAAGTACTAAAGTCCCAGATGTGGTGTCACACACCCGCAATCCCAGTGACTTGGAAGGCTGAAAATGGGGGATTGCAAGTTCCAGGCTGGCCTGGACAACTCAGTGAGGCCCTGTCTCAAAAACAGTAGGGTCCACACACGTGTGGGAGGCTGAGATGGGAGGATTCCAAGTTCAAAACCAGCCTCAGCCTCGGAGAGGTGCTAAGCAGTCAGTGAGTCTCTGTCTCTAAATAAAATACAAAATAGGGCTGGGGAGGTGGCTCAGTGGTGGAGTGCCCCTGAGTTCAATCCCCTCCCAAAATAACAGAAGGGGCTGAGGGTGTGGCTATGTGGTCAAGTGCTTCTCAAGCATGTGTGGCCCTGGGTTCACATCCAGTACCAAAAAAGAAAGAGGGAAGAGAGAGAGAGAAAGGAAGGAAGGAGGCAGAGAGGAAGGGAGGGAAAGAGAAAGTCCTGAAGTGGTGCTGAATGAACGGGTTTGGAATTGTTACCAACACAGACCACAGCGTGGTGCAGTGACAGGAGGAAGATGTCTGTGTCTGTCACACATGTGGTCGAACACGCAATTGCCTATTACCTGGCATCAGAAACTAGAATGGCGGTGGCCTCTGGGAAATGCAGGAGGGTGGCTGAGGGTTGTTTTTAATTTTGTCCCATAAGCATTCATGAGCAGTCAGTGTTTTTAAAAGTGTGTGTGTGTCCTCATTACAACCCTCTGCCCCATCCCCAGGGTGCCCATATTCCCTTGAGGACAGGGTAATGCCTGTAATCCCAGCAGCTCAGGAAACTGAGGCAGGAAGATCATCAGTTTGAGGCCAGCCTCAGCAACTTAGAAGACCTTGTCTCAAAAATAAAGGAGGTGGAGGCTGTGGATAGAATTCAGCAGTAAAGCACCCTGGGTTCAATCCCCACTACCACAAAAAAAATAAAAATGAAAAAGGTATTGTCTCTTTTCTCTTGTAATACACCTCAAGGCCCTGGCTATGGGGTTAACACAAGTAGTTACCCAGGAATTTTTGAACCCTGGATAAACAGGGAGTCACCTAAGCAAAATCTGATGCCCAGGCCTAATTCAGAAAGGAGAGAAGGGAGACAAGGCAGCCCACCTCTCAGCCTTGCCTTGGCTTAAATTGGGAAACCACTGATCTAGTCTATTGGCCTCCAGACAGATAGGAAAACTGAAGCACAGAGAGGTGGTGTGACTGGAGCAAAGTCACACAGCAAGCAGGAAGCAGGGCTGGACCAGAAGTTCCATGCTGATTCCTGCCTGCTGCCCCAGCTCATCTAACGCTTAGTGTGTTAGCAACACTCAAGGACTCAAGGGCCAGACACAAAAGGGGCAAAGAGGACTCGGCTGCACTCCGGAGTCATGGAAACTGACAGGACAGTGCTAGCAATCCTTGCTGTGTAAGAACTCAGTCTGGGGCTGCCAGATCTCCTGGTGACTTTGAAGGACAGTTAGAAACGTGAGTTTTTGTGCAAACTTTCCTGAATCTTAAGAATTACGTTCTAGGGCTGGGGTCGTGGCTGAGTGGTAGAGGGCTCACCTAGTATGTATGAGGCACTGGGTTCGATCCTCAGCACCACATAAATATAAAATAAAGATATTGTGTCCACCTAAAACTAAAAAATAAATATAAAAAAAGAATTGCGTTAAAATTCCAAGCAAATTTTTTAAACATTTATTTTTTAGTGGTAGTTGGACACAATACCTTTATCTTATTTATTTATTTATTTATTTATTTTTAATGTGGTGCTGAAGATCAATCCCAGGGCCTTGTACGCGCTAGGCGATCGCTCTACCGTGGAGCCACAGCCTCAGACCCCAAGCAAATTTTAAAATTGAACAACCAACCAACAAAAACCTGGAGCTAGGTGCGCTTCTCTGGTTACCAGTTTGGGACCTCAGTTCAGGATTTCAGGGTAGGACCTGGGGATAATTTTTTTGTCTAAGAGTCAGGATAACATGAGAGGTTCTTGGAAAGTATCTTTCTCTATAAATCAGTGTCTGGTCCTGGTGGCTCATATTCTGCCGTTACCTATTTGCTCCTGTGAGCCAAACAGTGCTCTCCCCGGATATTTTTGCCAAAAGGTTTTGAAGAGTTTATTACAAATATCATTGTCTAGAGAACAGATTTAGGTACTGTCCTGGACCTGGAAGAACAGAAAAAATTAATGGAAAGTGCACTGCATCCCATGAGAGGGAGGAACAAAAAAGGCTGTGCTGTGGCATCTTCAGCCTCCCTCCATTGCTTCAGTGTGTAAGAGGGTAAACTGAGCCCCCTTGTGGAGCAGACCCTGAGGTCACATATCTATCTCAGAGCCCTAAGACCCTTCTTCCCCACCGGGTCAACAGTGACTTCTGACAGAATTACTGGATGCCTCTCCTGACTCCCTTTGCTTCCTGTGGATGCACCCACCATGCCTTCTGCTCCTTCATCACTGCATCTCCTGGTTCCTAGGCTGTGCTCACCTAAGGGGTCCCGGGTGGGATGCTGCTTCCAACGTGCTTCCTCTGTCTTCTCCCCATCCACTGTTCTTATGGTTGGGATCCACTCACTCAGCCTGACTCTGCCTCACCAACTCTGCCAAACAACTAAGCCCCACTATGTCCTCTCCACTTTTTTTCATAGGCTCCACCCAGCATCTGGCCTCTTACCTGCACTGTTCTGCAGAGCCATGCCCACTCCACCTATTTGATCTTCTACATTGTGTCCATGTGGCTCATCTTCCACAGACATATTTAACACTCTGGGATTGCAGGATTTTCTCTCTAGCTCTGGAACCTTTGTAGTATGGCTTCTTTGATATAAGAATACCTCAATATTGTGATTAACAATGTTTCTCAAAAGTTAAAAAATAACATTAAAAAATCTGAGGATGAGGCTCAGTAGTTATGTTCCCCTAGTTTGAAACCCTTGTACAAAAAAAAAAAAAAAGAAAGAAAGAAAGAAAAAGAAAAAAACGAAAGAAAAAGAAAAAGAAAAAAAGAATAAAGAAAGAAAAATAGGCAAGTAAGAAA